>NC_040041.1:30870836-31170836 GCF_003713205.1 Coffea eugenioides
TCCTTTATGAATGTCTGTGGCATGCCACTATGGTTGTAAATGTTGGATTTCAATGTGTATATGTTAAATTGATGTTTGGATTCTTCTATCCAGGCCACTATTCCGTTTTCCATTTTTTTTATTTTTATTTTGCTATTTTGATACTTATGGCTTGTCCGAGCGCACTTTTGTTTTCCCGGAACGTATTCGAACGCGTGTAATTGTACCGTAGTCCTGGCGAGAGCTGGGCAGGCAGTCCGCTAACCCCTTTGGTTCGCCTTAGGGGAAGGTGGGGCTGTCACAGGTGGTATCAGAGCCTAGGTTTGAATTAGCCTGGGTGTTATAGGACTGTTTGACTTGAGGATTGTTGTTTTTGGCCTTTAAGCTTATATTTATGATTACATGTTCTTGTGATGTAGGATGGCCGGACAGGGTGACCCTAGTGCTAGTCCTTCGGGGGCTAGACCTCGCAAAGTACTCCCCGTGATTCCCTATCAGATACGGCCGGGAGGGGCCGTCATTCGTTGGAGCCCGTCTAACCGTCTTCGACGGTGCCCGTGTAAGGAGAGATATGCTTACCCGAACACTCTAGTGTTTGCGCTGGATAAAGAGCGCAAGGTATTGGCTAGAGAGAATGCTCGCCTTGAGGTCGATGCGATTCAGGATAGGGCGACGAAGGATAAGCAAGCTGCGCGTATAAAGGAGCTAGAATACGATGTGCTTGAGGCTGAAGATAGGGTTGATGACCTTTGCGCCCAACTGAGGGAGGCACGAGAGCGAGAGCTTAAGCGAGCGCGCAAGGTCAGGGGTCGCGCTGAGGCGATCCTTAATCTGTGTGACGATGGCCTTGAGGAGTGTAGCGACGAGGCGTCGTGTGCGGAGGCCGACCCTGGGGAGGAGTCTACCCCATCGCCTGAATCCCAGACCCCGGCGACTGACTAGGCCTTGATCTTTAGGCATCTTTTGGATAGTGGTGGTTTTTGTATGTACATAGGGATAGGGATAGAGCCTTAGCTAATCGTTTAGGGTCGTTAGATTAGCTATGTGTAAATCTCTTTTGATAGGCCTATCCTCCGGTGGATCGTTTGTGTACGTACGTGCTTTGGCCGTACTTGACTGACTGATTGTATATATGTGTTTGGCTTGTATATATGTGTGGTTGTGCTTATGTTTGGATTGTATAAATGTGTTATTGTGCAAGTTTATGTGTTACTTATATGGCTTGTTATTACTGTGGTTTAGTATTCTTGCCTAGACCGAGTGGAATTTATGGAAGGTACTCGGAGTGGTCGGGGACGTGGGCGCGGTGCTAGACAACCCACACCGGTTAGGGGTGTAGGGGAAACCTCGACTGGACCCGATCCTGAACCCCAAGCCGACCCTAATGCCGAGATCGCTGCTGCTATGCAGCAAATGACAAATCTGCTTGCACAAGTAGTGCAGCAACAAGCTCAGAACCCAAACCCTAACCCTGGAAATCCCGGGAACCCTGGCCACCATGTCGAGAGCGAGGATAGAGCTCTCGAACGTTTCCAAAAGTTTTCCCCGCCAAAGTTTGTTGGGGGACCCGACCCTGACGTTGCTGAGAAATGGCTTGAGAAGATGGTAGACATTTTTGCAGCTCTACATTATCCAGACGAACGGCAGGTGACTTTTGCCGTGTTTCAACTTGAAGGGGCTGCTCGTTCCTGGTGGAACGTAATTAGGCAGAAATGGGAACGGGAGCAGACGCCTAGGACGTGGGTGAACTTCATCCGCGAATTTAACGCAAAGTTTTTCCCTCCTCTAGTCCAGGAGAGGAAGGAGGACGAGTTTATCCGGCTCCGGCAAGGGACTCAGACTGTGGCGGAGTACGAGAGTCAGTTCACCCGCCTGTCTAAATTCGCGCCTGAGCTAATCATTACTGAGCAACGACGGGTTAGGCGCTTCATTCAGGGTTTGAACGTTGAGATTCAGAAAGACCTCGCGGCAGCTCAAATTACCACGTTTAGCGAGGCGATGGAAAAAGCCCAACGAGTTGAGAGTGCACGGCTGCAGGTCCGAAACTTCCAGGCTAAGAAACGTGGTTTTCCTGGGAGTACGTCTGGACAAGGTGAGAAGAGCACTCCCTCTAAGTTCGGACGAGGATCGGGTGGTGGCTGACACTCCGGCTCGGGCAGAGGGACTCCATTCAGGGGTAGTCAAGCTGGGCGTGGACAAAGGGGAAATGCTCAGAGTGGCTCGGCTTCGGCACCTCGCGGTCCCTGTGGGCACTGTGGGAAAGCAAACCACACCGAGGATAACTGCTGGAGGAAGCAGGGTAAATGTCTGCGGTGTGGAAGTGCGGACCATCAACTGGCTACATGCCCGGTCCTGAAACAAGACGGAAAAGGGAGCCAACCACTGCCGAGGACCAATACTGGACCCGCCAAGGGAGATGGGTCCAAACCAAAGGTTCCAGCTAGGGTGTATTCTTTAGAGCCCCATCAGGTCCCAGAGTCTTCGGAGGTTGTAGAAGGTACGATCCCTATTTTCCACCGCTTTGCCAAAGTTTTAATTGATCCTGGTGCCACTCATTCGTTTGTTAACCCTGATTTCATGTGTGGCATCGATATAAAACCTGCTAGTTTACCTTATGACCTAGAAGTGAGTACACCTACGGGGAATCAACGTTTGGTGACTAGTATGGTTTATAGGGATTGCGATGTATGGGTTGGTGAGAAAAGATTTTTAGGAGACCTGATTAGCTTGTCCATTAAGGGGTACGATGTGATTTTGGGTATGGACTGGCTAGCCAAATATAACGCCCAACTGGATTGTAAAACGAAGGTGGTCGAATTTCACATTCCTGGCGAGGCAACCTTGAGGTTGGATATAAGGGGTAGGTTAGCCTCATCTGTTCTAATTTCGGGCATTCGAGCTAGGAAACTGTAAGTAGAGGAGCGCAACGATTTTTGGCCTTTTTAATTAATACCCCGACGGATAAGTTAAAAGTAGAAGATGTGGCCATAGTGAGGGAATTTCCGGACGTATTCCCTGATGAGTTAGTAGCTTTACCTCCAGAACGGGAGATAGAATTCCAAATCGATTTGTTACCTGGAACTGCACCTATCTCGAAAACCCCTTACCGAATGGCGCCTGCAGAACTTAAAGAGCTTAAGTTGCAATTACAAGACCTTTTGGAGCGGGGATTCATTCACGAGAGTGGATCTCCTTGGGGAGCTCCTGTCCTGTTTGTGAAGAAAAAGGACGGAACCTTGAGGATGTGTATTGATTACCGAGGCCTGAACAACGTGACCATCAAGAATAAGTATCCACTACCTCACATCGACGAGTTGTTTGACCAGCTGCAAGGAGCAGTGGTCTTCTCGAAGTTGGACCTCCGACAAGGATACTACCAGTTGTTAATAAGGAAGGAGGACATTCCGAAAACTGCCTTCAACTCGAGATACGGGCATTACGAGTTCGCCGTTATGCCCTTTGGACTGACCAATGCTCCCGCCGCCTTTATGGACTTAATGCATAGGGTTTTCAAACCCTATCTAGACCGATTTGTTGTTGTGTTTATCGATGACATTTTGGTCTACTCGAAGACACGCGAGGAGCATGAGGAGCATTTGAGAGTGGTGTTACAAACATTGAGGGAACATCAACTGTATGCCAAGTTTAGTAAATGCGAGTTCTGGTTGGAGAAAGTAGCGTTTCTAGGGCACGTGATCTCCCACGAAGGTATTTCGGTGGACCCGGCGAAGGTCGAGGCCGTGACGAATTGGAAGAGGCCAGAAACCCCCACAGAAATTCGTAGCTTTCTAGGGCTAGCTGGGTACTACCGAAGGTTTATTAAGGATTTTTCCAAACTGGCAGGACCTTTAACTGACTTGACAAAGAAGCATGGCCAGTTTATCTGGAACGGCCGATGCGAAGCAAGTTTTCAGGAATTAAAGAAAAGATTGACCATGGCTCCAGTACTGGTCTTGCCAAATGGAGTGGGCGGGTTTGCGGTTTATGCGGACGCGTCGCGAGAAGGCCTGGGGTGTGTTTTGATGCAGAACCGAAATGTGATTGCTTTCACCTCTAGGAAATTGAAGCTTCACGAGCAGAACTACCCGACTCACGATCTAGAGTTAGTCGCAGTTGTCTTTGCACTGAAAAAGTGGAGGCATTACCTATACGGAGTGACCTTCGAAGTGTTTTCGGATCACAAAAGTCTTAGATACCTTTTCTCCCAGAAGGAATTAAACATGAGGCAACGAAGGTGGATGGAGTTCTTGGAAGATTACGACTTTACGATCAATTACCATCCGGGAAAGGCAAATGTGGTAGCAGATGCTTTGAGTCGTAAGGTGCAAATAGCAGGGCTAATGATTAAGGAGTGGGGTTTGCTAGAATCCGTGTGCGAGTGGAAACCCTGTCTAGGGAGCCATAAGGTGTTATTTGGTAATGTCAGGGTTACCTCCACTCTACTGGAACATATTAAAGAGGCACAAAAAGAAGATTTGATGGTACAGAAATGGAGAGAGAAGGTGGAAAGAGGAGAAACAACGGACTTCAATTTGAGTCCTGAGGGTATTTTGAAGTATCGGAACCGAATAGTGGTACCGAAAGTGGAGTCGATGAAAATGGAGATTTTGGAGGAAGCTCATCGGTCCAAGTATACAATCCATCCGGGCAGCAGCAAGATGTATCAAGACCTAAAAGGAACCTATTGGTGGGACAATATGAAGAAGGAAATTGCTCAATACGTACAGAAATGTCTCATTTGCCAGCAAGTGAAGGCAGAGCATAAAAAACCATCAGGTCTGTTACAACCCTTGGAGATACCTGAGTGGAAGTGGGAAAACATCACCATGGACTTCGTTTCCGGTTTACCGAGGACGCAAAGAGGACACGATGCCGTTTGGGTGATCGTTGATCGATTAACCAAGTCGGCCCATTTCTTGCCGGTGAACATGAAGTATTCAATGGACAAGTTGGCTCGACTGTACATGGATGAGGTTGTAAGACTACACGGTGTTCCTGTGAGCATCGTCTCTGATCGGGATCCACGGTTTGTATCTCGATTTTGGCAGAAGTTTCAAGAAACCCTGGGGACTAAACTTAATTTGAGCACGACCTATCATCCTCAGACGGATGGCCAGTCAGAACGGACGATTCAAACTCTTGAGGACATGTTACGAACGTGCATTCTGGATTTTGGAGGCAACTGGGGTCAGCACATGACCTTGGTAGAGTTTGCGTACAACAATAGCTTCCATTCGTCGATACAAATGGCTCCGTACGAAGCTCTCTACGGACGCAAATGCCGCTCACCGATTTACTGGGATGAAGTTGGTGAAAAGAAAGCACTAGACCCGGCAACCATTCCATGGATGGAAGAAGCTCAAGAGAAGGTCAAGTTGATAAGGCAACGGATCCAAACCGCTCAAAGTCGCCAAAAGAGCTACGCGGATAATCGAAGAAAAGACTTGGAGTTTGAAGTTGGAGACTACGTATTTCTCAAAATCACACCTTTACGAAGTCTTACAGTGGGTAAAGGAAAGAAGCTTCAACCGCGGTACGTCAGACCCTACAAGATCCTTCAGAGGGTTGGAGCGGTCGCGTATCGATTGGAACTGCCATCCAGTCTATCTCGAATTCACGATGTATTTCACGTTTCGATGCTAAAGAAGTACCATCCTGATCCATCCCATGTATTGCAACCGGAGGATATCGAAGTAGATGAATCACTGGCCTATGAAGAGAAACCGGTTCAGGTACTTGATCGGAAGGTCAAAGAGCTTCGCAACAAGAAGATTCCATTAGTAAAGGTGCTGTGGAGAAACCACGGAGTTGAGGAAGCTACTTGGGAAATGGAAGAGGAAATACGAAAGAAATACCCAAACCTATTCGGGGATTAAGGTGAGAAATTTCGAGGACGAAATTCTTTTAAGTGGGGGAGAGTGTGAGAACCCGTAAAACCCTAATATTTTCCTAGGGTTTATTACCCTTTAATTGCTTATATTTTTGCATTTTCGGGCTTAGAAATATTTTCTGGTAGATTTTATGCTTAATTATAGATTTAAGATGATTTTTCTAGTATGGGAGAATTTTTAGAAAATTAAGCATATATATTGGACGTGGGACCCACTAGTGCGATAAGTTCGGAAAAATTCGGCCAATAAGGTTAAGTTTCGGATACTGTGAAAATTTTATCGGGTGTTAAGAGATAAGTAGTGTGTGTGAAGTGATTGATGTGAGAGAGAAAAGAAAGGATTGGAATGCATTTAATGAGTGTGACAAGTGTCACAATCTCATTGGTTGGACTTTAAGAATTACTATTCACTTTCTTGACTTTTTTGACCAAAGGATTAAATATCAAAAATTCACAAAATTTCCTCATTTTTCTTTCTCCTTGGCCGGCTCTCTCTCACTCTCTTGCAAGAAGAAGAACTCTTCAATCTTCAAGCTTTTTACTAGCAAATCATCTAAATCAACCAAATAAACAAGATTCCACTCCATAAAATCCTACCTTCTAGTGCTAGTAAGGGTTGTAGTGAAGTTGTTTTGAAGAGCAAAGGTGTCCACAATCTCTCTTTCCCTTGTTTCTTGGTAAGTGATGCTACAACCTCTTCCCTATACCTAATGATGGTTATATTATGCTTAGAAGTGGCTAAAGTGATGGATTATATGATTTATTTCTTGGTTTGGCTTGATTTGGTGAAGTTTTCCATTTTATGATGAATTTTCTGGTTTCATATGATTTTGATGTTGTGGACTAGTATGATGGTTGGTAATAAGGGGCTTTGGCTTTAGTAGGTGTGAATTGTTGTGAAATGCAATCAATTTTGGATTTGAATGGAATTGTGAAAAGTTAGGGTTCATGAACCCCTAATCTGCCCGAAATTTTAGGTCATATCTAGAGGCCGAATTGGACTTTTCTCAAAACATGAAAGTTGTAGGTATTGATGATTTTAGTGTGCCTGCAAAATTTCAGGGCAATTGGACTAGTGTAGAGTGAGTTATGCCGTTTTTTCTGTTGCTGTTTTTGGTGCACAGAATGTCCGAACTGCGATAGTAATTTCCTGTTTCGACTGGAATTGGTTTGGATTTTGAAGTTGGTGTCTTCTGAGGAAATGTAGCTGGATGTCTTAGCTAACTTATTCCTTTGGAATTTCGGCATTTGGACCTGTGTAGGCTGAGATTGACGTATTACAGTTTTGTGTGTTTTGCAAACCTGTTTTGGTAATTCTGGTTTGGTATTTGGTACTTTTGACCTAGTTGTGCTAGGATTTGGACTGAGAGGCCTTCTACATTGTTGTAGCTCTGTTTCTTGGCTTCGAAATGGGGGGTCTTACACCCCCATCCGACATTTGTAGTGAGAGTTGTGCCATTACCGCATTATGAGGTCGAATCCGGTTTTCTTATCAAGGCTTAGGTTAAAGCCCTTTCTTAATTTCTGGTTTGCTTTCATGCTTGTATATGTTTATAAAACCCTATTGGGGTTGTGAATTGGTGTTGTTTATGGCTCGGTATGGTTTCTTGTTTTATGCTATTGTGAGCCTATGGAACGGCTCTTGACATGAAATGCTTATATGTGTGTTGTTGGGTTGTGATTGAAGAAAAATAATGAAGCCTTATGGCTGGAAAATTTGGTAAACACAAAGGGCATGCTGCCCGAATTTTTACTCGAGATTTAGAAAACTATATTCTCGACTTGAGTAAAGGTTAAGTATTTAACACTTGAATTTCCATGCATGAAACCCTATTGGGCGATAATTGGTTTGACTTTATGACTCGTTATCGAGTCTTATGGTATTTGTTTACATGCTCTAGGGCGTGACGATAGCTCACGACGTCTTGGTGATCGTGGTGCATGAAATACCACTTTCTTGCTTGGTGAGTATACTACTCACTTACTTGTTATAATGTGGCTTTGTGCTATGTGTATTGATGCCTTGAAGGCTTAATTGGTTATTGGAAATGATTGAGGTGAGGGTGTACTTGACCGCCCTCACCCCTTGTGATTCCATGCATGGCTAGTGCTTGCATTACTGAATTACTGCACTTGATATATGAAATACTGAATTCCATTCATGGAAACTGATTTGGTATCATTTGGGCGAATGTCCAATGGCTTTACTGTATCACTGAGCTCAACCCCGTTTGGTAGTCAATTGGATCGAGCCGGCGAGGGCTTGGTCGTGAAAATTGTCATGCCACGGGGACTGTACTGTGGAATCTTGTGGTAATGAGACCTTTGGTTCCGGTATACTCGAGTATTACCAAAATGACTGAATGGAGTGCGGGCCCGGTTGGGGTATGATAGTTGGACGGTTGGATGTAAGTGATGTCTACGGATGGTTACTTTTCATTGACGGAGGGTCAATGAGGTTGGATCAAGATTGCAAGCGTGGAAATGGGCTCTTGAGAGCCGACCGTATCCTTTTCCGTTTTGTTTTACTGCTTATTTGTGCACTTTAAATGAAAGTTCATCCTTATGTGACTTTGGTTGCTTATGTAGTAGTATACCACTGGGCTTTAGCTCATTCCGTGTTATTTGTTTTCCTTACAGGGATATAATTACTTTTGAGAATGGATTGGATAGTCACTTGCCAAGTTGAGCTTATAAATGTCTTTTGTATAGCTCTTGAAATGAAGCCTTAATGTGTAACGGGTTCATTTCCTTTTGATAGGCAAACTGAATATGTACTTCCTTTATGAATGTCTGTGGCATGCCACTATGGTTGTAAATGTTGGATTTCAATGTGTATATTCTACTATCCAGGCCACTATTCAGTTTTCCATTTTTTTTTATTTTGCTATTTCGATACTTATGGCTTGTCCGAGCGCACTTTTGTTTTTCTCGAAACGTATTCGAACGCGTGTAACTGTACCGTAGTCCTGGCGAGAGCTGGGCAGGCAGTCCGCTAACCCCTTTGGTTCGCCTTAGGGAAAGGTGGGGCTGTCACACATACTCCCAGAAAAAGCTCAAAGGACTGTAAACAAAAAGTTTCCTATACCCAAAATTGACACAAGTCGATAGGTAGAGAATACCTTGGGCATGAGACAACTTTCTCTAAGAAACTCAGCAAAATAGCTCCGTAATTTTGGGAAAATGGATGCTTTCTCACAAAAGGGCTCGCAGTAACCAGGCACGAACAATTGTTTACCAAAAACATGTCTCTGTAAAGCCATAATACCATGTATGGGGGCTAACTCCTACCCATTGCTAAAAGATCAAGAAAGTTGGTGACTCGATAATAGGAGAGTTGGTGACCAAAGCCCCGGTGAACGGTGGCCGTAACTATAATGATTCCAAGGTAGCAAAATTCATTGTCGAGTAAGTTTCGACCTGCATGAAAGATGTAATGATCTAGGCACTATTTAAAAAGAAGATTGGTGAAATAGACATGTCTATGAAGATGCGGACTACCTCCACTTAGATAGAAAGACCTTATGAAACTTCACTGTTTCCTGGGATTGGCTTTGGCCCTTCCCTGCGCAATTTAGGTGGAAGACGAAGAAAGTCACCTTTTGAGGGGCCCGAGCCATCAGTGATATACCACTTTAGAAGAGCTAGAATTCTAGTCTTGTGTCAGGACCTACGGGGGATATTCTCATGTAGAAAGTTTCTATGGGGTGTAAGCCTCCCAAGAAGAAATGGAGACGTGCAAATGTTCCTTGAGTCAGATAGAGATTGGCTCTCGAGTGCAAAGGCAGAAGGGTGTTTGACTGCAAGACCCATCCATCAAGCAGGAACTAAAGTCGATCTTGATTCGATGGTACTAAGTGGAAGGGCCTTTGCTTGACAAATAAAAGTTACTCTAGGGATAACAGGCTGATCATCCCCAAGAGCTCACATCGACAGGATGATTTGGTATCTTGATATTGACTCTTTGCCACTTGAGGCTGCATTATGCTCCAATGGTTGGGCTGTTCGTTGATTAAAGCGGTACGTGAGCTAGGTTCTGAACGTTGTGAGACAATTTGGTCCATATCTAGCTTTAGAATTAGAGCGTTGAGAGGACGATGCATACATAGGATCCAGATTCAAGTTCAAGTCATGCAAGTGAAGGATCCATTTAAGTTCATCAAATCCGCCCTTCCTTGGTTCAATTTTCATTAGTTTTTAGTCATTTATGTTAGTCTAGTTCTTGGTGTTGTTTGTGCCATTAATTCTAGCAATGGTGCATGGTGTTCTAAGTCAAGAAATCAAGGGTTGATGGTCAAGAATCCATGGCCGGATTCGCTACTCATTCTATGGCTGAATTTGCTATGGACCTGATTCAATCCATGGGCAGATTGAATTGCATCTTGTGCTGGAGTTAATGATGAGTCATTAGTTTCATACAATAAAGGTTAATGTCATGTTGACCATAGTATAGCCGAACTAGAGTTAGGTTTAGTTACCTATTCTAGTCAAATTAGGATTTTAGGAAAGGCGCTAAATTGTTTCCAAGTTTGTTTAGGTTTTTTTGTGTCTTGTAAGGCTATAAATAAGCCTAGCTTGTAATGTTTTTAGAGGTTAGATGATTATGAATGAAAATTGAGAGTTTTCTCTTTCTTGTTCCTTTATAAATGCCCTTGATACAAAGTGAGTCGTGTCTTATTTGTTCAAGTTTTGGCTTATCAATTCAAAACCACGTGGAATTGTGGCACCTTATTACCTTTCTAAACAATCTTGAATTGTCCTTGATTGGCTTAGAATCCATCTTGTGTATCCATAACTTGATCAAGATAGATCTTTTCGCTATCTGATCAACTTGATTCTTCAAGACAAGTTCTTGCTGGGTCGAGTTCGCATCAGTTGGTATCAGAGTTTCGACTCTTGGTCCAGGTTAGTATTCATTTTTTTTCTCTTGGTTTACTCTTTATTCTTCTACCAAACCCTACCCAATTCAAAAAAAAAATTTGTTCATCATTCAAGGGTTTGAATTTCAACAGTTTTATTTGTGTTCTTAATTCTAGTTTGTGTTTACGTCTTGTTTTTATTCAATTCGTGGTCATTTTAGTTGTTAAAAAAAGTACTATAGTGATACTGTTCATCGCTATTGTAATGACACTATTCGTAGCATCATACTGTTCACGTTCGTGTAGTGTACTGTAGCATCACTATATAGCACTATTCATCTGAAGTACTATAGCCTTACTATTCATCCAAAAAAAATTCCACACCTTGTGTTTGTGTCTTGTTGTTCTTGAATCTTGTAGTTGGTTTGTTGTTTTCTTGAAATTCTTTGATTGTATAGTTGGGGTTCTTGGAAATCTTGAATCAAAAATTTCAAAATTTTGTGATTCTTGGAAACCCTAGTTCATCTTCTTGAACTCGAGAATTGTGGCTATCTTGTTTCTTGATTGGTGAGTTGAAAAAAAAAGAGAAAAAGAACTTGATCAGTGGAAAAAAAATAAAGAAAAGAAGATGAAAAAAAAGAAGCAAGTTCATGAAAGAATCATAGTCTTGAATTTGGAAACCAAAAGACAGTTGGTTTGTTGCCAAAATTCGAGCTTTTAATCCTTGTTAGTTTTGGGTATATGTTAGCCGCTTGAATCACACTTAGAAAAGTTTCTTAAAACAGCAATTTGCTTTCCAAAAGTGAATTCAAGAATTAATCAGACTAAGTTTCCAAATCCCTAACAAGTACAATTGGGTAGAGTTCTAAGTTTTCAAATTTCTACCGAGTCATTGTTTTATTAATTCTGGCAAATTGTTTCTTCTGTTCTTGTCTAATTTCGTCCATCTTTTGAGTTATTTTCAAGTTTATTTGAGTCAAGTCTCATCAATCCATAGCCATTCGTCTTAAACTCCTAGCCATTGCCACTGTGTTGATTGAATTATTAAGCCTTCTTGATCAATTGTGTGTAAATTCAAATTGTCTCAAGGACTTGAAAGAGTGGTGATATTAATAGAGTATGCTTACTTGAGTGTAAACACGAGAGTGAGTGGATACATGTAAGAGTGTTGTGAGGAAATTTCTTTTATTGCCACTAACTTTTCGTGTAGATTAACATACACACTTTTGGTCCAATGGAGAGATCCACCTCTAGATATTCAAGTGGAGGAATTTATCACATTCATGATTGGCGACGGCATGAGGAAGAGTTAAGAGGATATCGAGGAGTTGGTCCTTCTAACTCTAAAATATCCATACCCTTTCTCAACAGTCGTAATGATCCCAATGCATGCTTAACATAGCTAAAAAAAGTGAAATGCATCTTTGAGCATCAATCTTATGCTGAGACGGAGAAGGTAAAATTGGCCACTCATACTTTTAATCATTATGCTCTAGCATGGTGGGATCAATTTGTGAACGATCGTCGATTATGTGGACTGCATTGTGCATTGAAGAAAATAATGCTTAGGAGATATGCTCCTGCTTACTTCAGAAAGTTGTTGCAAAAATTTCACTTACTTAATCAAGGTTCTCAGACTGTGGTTGAGTATTTTGAAGAGATGGAGTCAATAATGAAGCAAGTTGGGATTGAGGAAGATCTAGACACTACCATTGATTGATTTTTAAGTGGACTGAAAAGAAAGATTGATGAGCGTATTGATGTACTACCTCATATGAAGTTGAGGGATATGGTAAGTATCGTGGTTAAAATTGAAAGGCGACTTCGAAGAAAGAACAAAGAGGTTCCTTTAACAACTTTCATACCTAAGTATAAGAATGAGCCATATGAGGAGTCATGGTGGGACATCTACCAAGGCCTACTACATGAGAAGCAATTAAGGAAGAAAACTGAATGCAATAATTAGTCACCTTCTAATTTGGACTTTGTGGGAGTCATTGCTAGTGGAAATCCACCTAAACCCATCCAAAGTGGAGTTGAATTTGAAGAAATCACATCATGGGGGGTGAACATGAAAAAGAGAGTGAATTGTGCTTGAGTGAAAAATCAAGTGAGCTGATTTTAAGTAAGAATGTGAGTGTTTCTAGTTTTACTAACAATCTTAACTTTATCTTATTTAGTGTTTCTACCTTTGTGTAGGTTAAGTGATGCGCAATTGCCATGATCTTACAATTCTCGAGCTTGCATGCAGTTTGTCTTCTAGGAGTTAAATCAATTTGGTGTCAATTCATCAAATTGAATAAGTTTAAATCTGTCAGTGACTTTGGAGAGTCAATCCGAGTTCATCTTAAAGGGGGAATTTCATATTTTAATTCTTGTTCTTTAACATTGATTCATTCATCGACTTTATCTTATTTTGAGCATGTTACTAGTCCTAATTCTTGCATTTTTCTTGCAGATTTTGAAGGAAACTGTATTGAGCTAGCAATGAATTCTCAAGTTGAATCGATTCTACACCTTCTTACAACTTCGCTAATGATGTTTCATTGCTTATATATCATGTTTCTGATTTGTTACAAGCTGAAACTTACTTCATTTTTATAGGTTGTAAAGTTGTTCAAAATTTTCCAGAATTATCTTGTGCAATGCAAACAGATTTCATACTTGTTCCAGTCAAATTTGGCGTTCCCAAACCAGCAACTATCCATGGTTTTCTCTAATCACCATTCACCTGTGGATTTGGATCATTTGGTGCCTTTAAATACTTCATTGCCAATTGCTTGTTCACAATAAGATATAACTACTAATTCTATCAATTTGCTGCCCACACTTGTTGAGTTTTATGCTCAACTTGAATTCGTGAGCATCAAGAAGTACATTGGAATCCAAGGTGCCAATTTCACAAGCAATGATAACAGCTTGAGCCGAGATTGCTTGTGAGAAACAAAGAGCAAAAAGGCATTGTAATCAGTTTTGTCTACATTGGTACATACCATGGTTGAAGTCTTTGCTCATAAGTTTCTTGCAGTTGCATAAATGCAATGCAACTTGTCATGCTCATATGAAAATAATGCCCGAATTGTTACATTATCTCCAATCCATTGATTTGTGAGCAACTCGCTTTCAAGAGGAGGGGAATGATGCGCACATAAGATCCAGATTCAAGTTCAAGTCATGCAAATGGAGGATCCATTGAAGTTCATCAAATCTGCCCTTCCTTGGTTCAATTTTCCTTAGTTTTTAGTCATTTATGTTAGTCTAGTTGTTAGTGTTGTTTGTGCCTAGCAATAGTGCATGGTGTTCAAAGTCAAGAAATCAAGGGTTGATGGTCAAGAATCCATGGCAGGATTCACTACTCAATCTATGGCTGAATTTGGTATGGACCTGATTCAATCCATGGCCAGATTGAATTGCATCCTGTGCTGGAGTTAATGATGAGTCATTAGTTTCATACAATAAAGGTTAAGGTCATGTTGACCATAGTATAGCCGAACTAGAGTTAGGTTTAGTTACTTATTCTACTTGAATTAGGGTTTTAGAAAAGTAGCTAAATTGTTTCCAAGTTTGTTTAGGTTTTTCTTTTTGTATCTTGTAAGGCTATAAATAAGTCTAACTTGTAACGTTTTCAGAGGTTAGACGATTATGAATGAAAATTGAGAGCTTTCTCTTTCTTGTTCCTTTGTGAACACCCTTGATACAAAGTGAATTGTGTCTCCTTTGTTCAAGTTTTCACTTATCAATTCAAAACCGCGTTGAATTGTGGTGCCTTGCTACCTTTCTAAACAATCTCAAGCTATCCTTGATTGGTTTAGAATCTATGACGGCACCTCAATCGGATTTTTCTACACCAAGATATAAGCATTTTACTGAAACTAGTCAGTGAAATCCGAAAATCTAGAAACTCAATTTCACTTGTGAAAAACTCCTTTTTCTCCTTTAAAACCACAAGACTTTTATTCCAACCACCCATACATTAAGTATGACATTCATACCAGCAATTTTAACATAATTTAAGCATCAAATTTCAACAAAAACCAAAGATCTACGTATATTCCAAGTTGAAAGTTTTGTAAGATGTGTAGACTAAGATTAAATCATTTTCTATTCAATAGTCAAGGATTCTAAGTTGTTTGTAGTTTGGGTTTTGTTCCACTACACCGATGAATAGCAACCAGACTAGGCCAACCATCATGCAGCTTAACTGCACCAAGTAATAGCAATCTAAAGTTTAAATACCCACTTCCTCAAAACATTGACATGTTTTATAAAAGGAGAAAATTTGAACTTCACTACCATTATTCTTATACGGAACCTGGTCATATATCTAAAATGGAAATTAATCATATACTGTGTCCTTGAATAGCACTACCTAAGGAACCAAGAGACATATATATTGGCACCCAAATCCGTAGTATATTGGTTTTCAGCAGCTCTCTCTTTGAAGCATCTGACACGACTTCTACTTCAGAAACTCACCATTGTTATCTAAAAATAAAGCCAAGAGTGCAGCATAGCAACTAGAACAACTTATATATGACTTTCACAGCTAATAATCCTATATAATAACCTGAAGTAGATACACTTCATACTTCTGCTAACATAAGTCTTCAAGGAAATTCTAGTTACAAGCGTTAAAATTCTAGCTTCTTAGCCTCGGTCATCTCAGAAATTTTCCAGCACCCAATCAACCTTTAATCTAAATTTTCTTCAGCAAGGTTCATTCTTAACTAAAGTCTAACATTCATGTCCATATACGTGAACTAGAGAGTGTATATCAGTCATGCACATAAGAAACAATCAGAAAATCTCAGCTTAGCTCAACAATATCGCATAACAGCTTCTATTGAGCATTTCCAGCACGTGGTCAGTATTTTAATCTTGATTTCTTCAGCCAAACCTCTTATAAACTTAAGGTAAATGTATAACATATGTTTCCTATCATTGGTTTTCCAGAAATTTCCAGCAATAAATCCAGTCTTTACAACCAATTTCTACTTCAATCCAACCTCAAGGAAATATACATCAAAAGCCCTCTAAAGTATGTGAAAGAAATTAAAGTTCCAAGTCATGTTACCTTTCAAACAAGCTAGAAGTTAACTCCCTTGTTTTGGTCCTTCTACTTGATCAAACAAGCTGGAAATGGAAACAAGACTCAAGCTTCCTTTCAGTTTTCTCTCGCTGGTTCCACTTGGCTGAAGTGGAAACAAAACAAGGGAAATTTCTTTGTTTTCCCCAAATTTTCTCTCGGCTGGAAGGTGGGTGCAAGACACAATCTTTTCCTCTCAACTCTCTCTACTCTCTCTCTCGGCTAAGGTGGGTTTAAACAAGTGAGCAGTCTTGGTTATCTTTGTTTTTCTTTCTCTCGGTGGTTGAGTTAAAGAAAAGAAACAAGGAGGAGTAACTTTGGCTTAGTGAACTTGCATGCTACTTGGACTTGGTCAAAAATGGAGGCAATGGAGAAATATCTCTCTCAGTTGGGAAATTGGAGCAAGACAAGGAAACAAAATCCTACATCTTTCCCTTAACTTTTCCTTAGTCAAAATTTTCAGCCAAGATAAGAAGACTATGGCTGCTATTTCCTCTCCAAGAAGCTCTCGGCCCTTTCTCTCTATTTTCTCTTAGTTTTTGCTTTGCTTTTCTTCTCATTTACTAACATCTTAGATATTTAAGATAAGGTCAAAGGTTACTATTCCTCCACCAATCAAATTTAAGTTTAGGAAGACCTTAGAAGCTTCAAGGTTACTAATACACTTCCTTTGCTAATCTTCACACTATGATCCCAACAACTTTTAATCTTTGTAATTAACTCCATAGATCACTAATTTAATGAAATTCACAAGCTTAATTATACCTCATTAATTTACTAACCACTCAACCATGATAATTACCTATAATAAAATATGCATTGTCATACATAAACTCAATTAAATAATAACCTTTGCGTCACAAATAAAACCAGGGTTTTGATTTAAATTTAAAGTGTCTAGTTTTACAAACAATGTTTTTAAAACAAAAAAAAAGAAATAAATCGAAATTATTAAAAAAAGGGGAAAAATATTGTCCTAAAATTCGGGGTATCACAGAATCCATGTTGTGTATTCATAACATGATCAAGATAGATCCTTCCACTACCTGATCAACTTGGTTTTTCAAGACAAATTCTTGCTGGGTCGAGTTCGCATTAGAGAACCTTTCCCTAGTACAAGAGGACTGGGAAGGATGCACATTTGGTGTACAGGTTGTCATGCCCATGGTAAACACTGGGTAGCCAAGTACAGAGTAGATAACTGCTGAAAGCATCTAAGTAGTAAGTCCACCCCAAGATGAGTGCTTTCCTATTTTGACTTTCCTAAAGCCTCCAGTAGCATAGCCAAGGCAGTGACGGGTTGTTTGGCCCTACGAGGATGAAGCGATAGAAGTTTTGAGAATTTAAGAGAAGGTCATGGTGAGACGAGCCATTTATCATTATGATAGGTGTCAAGTGGAAATACAGTGATGTATGCAACTCAAGCATCCTAATAGACCAGTAGACTTGAACCTTGTTCCTATATGACCTGATCAATTCAATCAGGTACTCGCCATCTATTTTCATTGTTCCAATCTTTGGCAACATGAAAAAAATTTTGTTCAACTCTTTAACAACATGAAAAAATCAAAAACTCCGCCTTCCCTCTCTATCTAGGGGATGGAAGGGTAGAGGCCTTTGGTGTCCCTCCCAGTCAAGAATTGGGACCTCATATTCACTAACCAATATACTTTTCTCTCATGCCTTTCTTCATTTAGGATTCAATATTTTGGTATCCTAGGCATAGAGGAACCACACCAATTTATCCCGAACTTGGTGGTTAAACTCTACTTCAGTGATGATACTGTAGGGGAGGTCCTGTGAAAAAATAACTCAATGCTAGGATGACAAAAAGTTTAAGACATCTCATTCTTATTACTTTTTCAATATGTGAAAATGAAAAATGAAAACGAAAAAGGTCATTTTATTCAAAACCCCAATTATGACATCCCTTCTCTCCCATTTCACATCTTGGAACATACTGTTCTTATAGAGATAAACGCACTTTCAGATCTTCTTAACCTGAAATGGCTAAGGAGAGAAAAGGATCCTTTTTTGAGGGTACTCTCGATAACATATCCAATGGAGATGAGGTGGGACCTGTAGCTCAGAGAGTTAGAGCACATGGCTATGAACCATGGTGTCGGGGGTTCGAATCCCTTCTCGCCCACAACCGGCCCAAGGGGGAAGTACCTTTCCCTCTTGGGATAGAATGGCAGGGATAACAGACCGAAAGTTATGAAACTTGGGCATTAATCTTTTGTCACAATGGAATGGTTTTTCTTTTTATTTTGTGAATAGTGGAATCATTACTCATAGTATGCCCTAACCCCATCAACCTTTTCTCAGTTAGGTTTGGCTAGGCAGAATAGCAGCACAAGTACAAGTATTAGTGATAGAATAAAAAAGCCTTGTTATATCTCATGGCAATTGTGACCTTTTGGAAGAATCGATGATTGCATCTTTGATGCAGTGCTAACACTAGTACATTTGAGAATTCTTAATTGTCTAGTTATAAATAGCCCTAGGGCTATTTTGTCAAAATGGAATGGCTTTTCTTTTTATTTTGTGAATGGCGGAATCATTACTCATGGTATGCCCCGACTCCATCAACCTATTTTTTGTTTTAAGCTCTGAAAATCTTTCTTAGTCAGGCTTGGTTTGGGCAAAATAGCAGAGCAAGTACTAGTGGTAGAATAAAAAAACCTTCTTATATCTCGCAACAATTATGACCTCTTGGAAGAATCGATGACTTCATCTTTGATGCAGTGCTAGCACCAGTACATTTGAGAATTGTTAATTGTCTAGTTATAAATAGCCCTAGAGCTATGGAACAAAGGATTATCTGGGACCTACACCAAGGTATTAATGGTGATTTTTAAATCTTATAGATTTGATACAATGAAATAGAATGCAAAGACAAGGAGTGGGTTACCTACTCTTAATGGACAAAGCGAGCCCCTTTGTTCTGAATTAAAGAATTCAGAATAAATCAAATATCCCCAAGTAGGATTCAAACCTACGATCTATCGGTTAATAGCCGACCGCTCTACCACTGGGCTACTTTGGAATAATAGGAGATTATATCTCATAGGGTTCAATTCCTATTCTCAACACATGACCAATATGAATTGGAAGCTTCCTTCGTAACCCCCAGAACTTCTTTGTAGTAGCTCCCTTCCATACCTCATTTTGGAGGGAAACTCAAAGTGGCTCTATTTCATTATATTCCATCTATACCCCAATTTCATTAATTTAATATCCATTTGGTTTCATTGACATAACAGATATCATTTCGAGTCTATATTTCTTTTCTATATATGAAAAGTTTAAAAATCATCATATAATAAACTAGAAATTGCAATAGAAAAGAAACAAGGGAGGTTTGTGATGATTTTTCAATCTTTTCTACTAGGTAATCCAGTATCCTTGTGCATGAAGATAATCAATTCGGTCGTTGTGATCAGACACTATTATGGATTTCTGACCACATTCTCCATAGGGCCCTCTTATTTCTTCCTTCTCTGAACTTGGGTTATGGAAGATGGAGTCAAGAAGACGGTATTAGCAACAACTAGTTTTATTACAGGATAGTTTATGATGTTCATATCAATCAATTATGTGCCTCTGCATCTAGCATTGGATAGATCTCGTACAATAACTATCCTAGCTCTACCATATCTTTTATTTCATTTCTTCTGGAACAATCACAAACCCTTTTTTGATTATGGATCTACTACCCAAAATTTAATGCGCAATCTTAGCATGCAATGTGTATTCTTGAATAATCTTATTTTTCAATTATTCAACTATTTCATTTTACCAAGTTCAATGTTAGTCAGATTAGTCAACATTTATATATTCTGGGATCCTGATGCATATAGATGCAAAGGGTCCAATGGGAGAAAGAATTTCCAGGAACATTTGAAACATTTCATTTCTGAGCAGAAGAGCCACTTTCAAATAACGTTTGATTGATTGCGTATCAATATTTATTTTTTTTATTAGTTTGAGGTTATTGACAAAAAAGATTTGTCTAAACCACTGCGTTTCTTTTTGTCCAAGTCACTTCTTTTTTTGTCCAAGTTGCTTTTCTTTTTGTCTAACTCACTTTCTTTTTTCTATGTGAGTTTCGAGAATATTCCCATTCATGGGTTCGAGATCTTCATCTATGAATTCAAAGGTCCGGATGATCAACTCTGCAGTTAGTTGTTAGAATCAATAGGTCTTCAAATTGTTCATTTGAAAAAATTGAAACCTTTCTTGTTGGATGATCATGATACTCCCAAAAATCCAAATTCTTGATCAATGAAAGAACAATATCATCATTTTTTCAAAATAGATACCAAAGTGGATGTTTGACTCATTCCATACTAGAAATAATCACAAGAAATCCTTTGATAATACGGATTCCTATTTCTCAATATTATTCCACGATCAAGACTATTGGCTGAATCCCGTGAAACCATTTCATAGAAGTTCATTGAAGCAAATCAACTTCGATTCTTGAATAATCCTCATCACTTCTACTTTATTGTGACACAAGATTCCCCCTTTCTATAGAAAAGACCCATATCAATAATATGATTTTACGTATAGACAATTCCTCAATATTTTGTTCATTCATAACAAAAATTTTTTTTGTACATAGGAAAAAACAAACATGCTTTTGGGGAGAAAGATGCTATTTCACCAACTGAGTCACAATTATTGATGCGAACTTGATTCCCCAAGCTCTCGCTCTCGAAGAAATGAATTGCACAGGCAACGAAAGGATCTATCTTGATCAGATTATGGATACAAAAGAACCTCAACCCGTTAATCATGTGGTTAATGAATCTTGGTATAAGGGATGGAACCTAATTCGATTAGAGACTACTCAAGATGAATTAAGGTTGGTAGAAAGGCGCCACAATTCAATGTAGTCTTGAATTGATAAGCCAAACTCGAACAAAGGAGACACAACCTACTTTGTATCAAGGATGTTACCAAGGAACAAGAAAGTGATAAAACTCTCAATTTTCATTCATAATTGTCTTACTTAACTTAAAACATCATAAGCTTGGCTATTTATAGCCTTATAAGACTCAAAACTCTAAGCCTATTTAGGAAAACATAAGTTTCCTAACAAGACACAATTTTCTAAACCTTAATAATACTAATATTTATGTCTAGATACGCTAAATATGCCTTCATATGCTTACAAGAACCAAAGAAACATCTGGAAATAGAAAATAGCTTAAAAACTACAAAAATCAGTAAAATTGAAAAAGTCACCCTGACATATAACCGCGGTCGGTTTCTTGGCAGTTACATCCATGGTTTGTTGGCAGAAAGCTAGACAGGCAGACGAAATGAATCCGTTGGGTAACCGCGAGCGGTTTGCTTCCGCGGTTTAGCGGCATAGCTATTTTTTCTACGTTTTACTTGACAACGAGCGATGCAACGCCTTCCAAGTTCAAAAATGACTCGAACCCCATTGTCGGATCTTGAACTAGCACATGACTAGTTCTTAGGATTCATATCATTCCCTCCCTCTTGAAGACAATTTATCCTCAAATCGAGTGCTTACCTACAAAAGAGCAACTCGGAGAATGTTTTGATGAACGTGAGCCAAGAAACATGCCTTCTACCCAATTTGATCATGAACCAATGCGCACGTTCCGACTCATGTTGCTTGAAGCATGAACACCCTTTATCATTGAATCCTCTATCATTCCCTTCCTCGTAGATAAGCTTCGACCTCGAATCAATACCCAGGTCAAGCACAAAAGAAGAGTAATCAATAATGATGAAAGATTCGCAAATATTAAATGTGAGAACCTGAAAATTTTCTTATTTTCTAGTCATTATTTTATTTTCTTGCATACATTTTCTATATTTTCCTTTAGTATATTCCTTTTTTTAGATATGTTTATATGGCAGTTAAGCTTTTAAATCATATGTGACATTAGTAGTGTATATTGGCCGTGGGACCCGCTAGTGCATTAAGTGCGATGATATTTTTTTATAATTAGGGGAAGTTTTGTATAAAGGGTTATTAGTGTATAAGGTATTAAGGGATAATTAGAGATTAGCTAGGTAGAGCAGTGTTGGAAGACAAGGAAATGAGAGAAAACTCTAGAAGAAGCTAAGTGTCATGACACTATTCGAAGTTGGACTTTGACCAAGGTTTAATAATTTTCCTAAAATCAGATTTTTGACCAAAACTCTCTGCATTTTCTTGTCTTGCTGACCGAAATTTTGAGGGAGAGAAAGGGTGAGAAACCTTCAACTCCAACTTCAATTTGTGCTTGAATCTTGAGTTCCAACCAAAGTTTGTGCAAACTACTCCATAAAACTTTCTTGCTAAGGAGATTTAAAGGCTTTGGTGAAGTGATTTTTGAGGGAAAAGTGCTAAGCTACCATATTTCTTGAGATTACAAGGTACCTTGGCAAGAAACTTCCTTTTCTTTCACATATGTGTAAATTAGTAGTTTAAGGTTGTTGTTTTGGTGACTTTGTGAGAAATTTCATGAGTTGAAGTGATTTTATGGAAAGTTTCAGTTTTTTTCATGAATTTTCTGTCCATATATGAAGCTTAAAGGTTGGCTATGATTTCCTAGTTTTGACATGTGAAATAGCTAGTGTTTATATGTTAATTTACTTTGCTTAAAGAAATTTCCAGCTTGTATGCCTAAATTCCAGCTTAGGGTTTCAATTTTCAGCTTTATAGTAGTTGGTGTTTAAGCGATACATGTGTTATATTAGGATGGTTGTGGCCTTAAATAACTGTATAGATGGCCTATGACTTGTGAGTGTGATTGAGGTTGAATTGAGAGGAAATTGGGTATTGAGTTTTGGATGGAAAAGTATAGAAAAACAAGGGAGGTGCTGTTGAAATTTTCCCGCAGGAACGCTTGAGCAGTCTTGGGAAATCTGCTATATCTTGTTATAGAAAAGTCAGAATTGAGTTCCGTTTGTGTGTTTGAAACTAGATTCAGATTACTTTCTACCATCCAAATTTCATGATTTTTCTTAATTTTTATGAATATCTGTGATTTTTCAAAATTGACTGAAATTGCATACATGTTCTGTGTTATACTAGATGAAGCAGCAACTTGAGGCTTGAATTTAACTAAATTGTGGAGTGAATCTTACAAATATGTCTTTTGGGAAATTGTAACCCTTTGTGTTTATTTTCTGACGGTATAAAATTTATCAATTTTGGACTTAAGAATCTTGAGATATGATTTTTCAAAATCATGGTGTGTAAAACTTAAAAAATCTTGTTTTCCTAGAATTGTTCTTACTTTCATTTCCCACCTTAAGTTTGGAGTTGGAAAATCATTGTAGGTATGGTTTTGGGTAGAAGTGAAGGGTTTTAGCGTCGTTCATGTCTTTAGGACCAACTGTTACCCTTTCACTCCAAAGTCACATTTTGTATCGTTGCATTAGTAGTTAACTTGATTAGGCATACGACTCGTAGTTGAGCCTAAATTGTGTATTCCGTTCACTAGGTTTTGGGATGTGGAACCATAATTGTTTTCCTTGGTTGTTCTTAGGAAGTATCGGTGATTAACGACATATTTTGGGAGGAAACTTTTAAAGTTATCCTTGCTTGAACTGGCGAGTGTACCACTCCCCTGATTTGTTGCGTAACTGGTTTATCCGTACTTGCCATTTTGTGACTTGATTAACTGTGACTTTTATTTATTCTGTATGAGACGAGAGTGTACTTTATCACACTCATTTCTCTTGGTTGTTTACTAGTTCCTGTATCAATTTGAACCTGTTACCTATACCTATTATGATGTCGTTTGGAGGCTTGTATCCAATGATCTTCCTGTGGAGTCTGAGCTCAACCTCATGGTTAGTCAATTGAATTGAGCCAGCAAAGGGCTTGGTCGAGGAAAATTGACAAGCCATGAGGGCCTGTTTCTTTGGAATCTTTGAGTATTGGAGACTCTGGATTCCTGGTATACTCGAGTATTACCATCCCTGTTCCTGTTGAGGTGTTCGAGCCCGACAAGGGGTATGTTTGGTGGACGAAATTTGGTGTAAAGAGGGGTCTACGGTCATGGTGGTTTCTTTAAACATTGACGGAGAGTCAATGAGTTTGGATCAAGTACTGCAACGGGAATTTGGCTCTTGAAAACCACCTGTATCCTTTCTATTTGAGGTGTTTGTTCATTTCTTTATTTGGTCTGTATATCTGACTATGAAGTTCCATGATTCTTCATTGCTTGTACCTGTGGTATCTCATTGAGTTTCTAGCTTACCCCCTTCTCATTATCTTTATTTTCCTTACAAGGTTCAAATGTGGAAAACCATGATTTTTGAAGAAAAAAGTCGAGCTGGTTATAGTTATGCTTTTGTTTAAGTTCCTCTGTAATAGTAAACCCTAATTTGTACTGGATACATTAGGGATATCTGAGCTTGTATTGCTAGTTGAACTGTTGAAGTTTCCAATGTATGCATATAAGTGTTTAAACATGTCTCTTCTATGTATTTGGTTGAAATGGTACGTTTTTATGGTTCTGGTGAACTTTCTGGTATTCATTAGGGAAATCGAGCGAGTGCAAAACTTGAACGAGGTAAAAAAAATTTGGCCGGATTGTGACGTGGCCACGGTCTATTGTGTGGCGGCCCCACTTCTCCCTAAGGCGAACCAGAGGGTTGGCGGGTCGCCTGCCTAGTTCTCGCCAGGACTCACACAAGCAAACCGACTAATATTGCACGTATAACTTAAACTAAAACACCATACGACACCCGAACAAGCCAAACCTTTACAACCAGAATATTAAGAACACATTAACTTCAGAGATAACATTGCCATTGGACATCTGAACGTTCACTCTTAAACACATCTCCAACCAGCTCAACACATAACTACAAAAATAATATATTACAAACCACACAGCGAATTCATAAAGTCCAAATAAATTATACAAGCCAAAACCTAGGGTTTGCACTTTTCCAGCTTCAAGTGGCAACCCAAAACAAAAGATACACAGACGATTCGAAACAACATTTACAAAAGCTAAAAGCAGACCTCCAATCTCTCAAATGCCAAAACCTGTTAAGGAAAACAAATATCGTGTGGTGAGCTAAAACTCAGTGGTGCCCCAAAACATGCAACCATATAACACAAATAGTAAATCATAACTTTAAGCTTAAATTCAGCAAGTAGAAAAGCGTATAACAGCACAGAGTAGGATACAGGGCTCTCAGGAGCCAATTTCCATGCACTTGATCAAAATTAACCGTAGTTGACCCTCCGTCAACTCTCACTATCTAAAGTCCATGTAGATTCATTATTTTTTTTCTTAACACGCTCCAACCAACTTACTCCCACCGGGCCCGTTCTTCCCACGAGAGAGTTTGGTATTACTCGAGTATACCTTTTTGTAAACTAGTCGAGGAATTCATCCAACGACGTCACATTGTAAACTAGTAGAGGGATTCTCCCAACGACGTCACAATTATAAACTAGTCGAGGGATTCTCCCAACGACATCACAATTATAAACTAGTCGAGGGATTCACCCAACGATGTCACAACACGTTTTTACCAAGTCAGGATAAGAGGCCCTCCCACCCTAAGGTGTGGTACATTCCCCTGCCTGGTAGATTAGTTGACGAGTCCACGCTCCAGTCAACAATTGCAAGATATTCGAGAAAACATTTCAAGCAAGTCACCACTCGAAAGGCTAGTGCGATAAAGTACACACTGCCACTTCGATGGTTCAGGAAAACCATTTTCCAATTATCACATAACAAGCCAAGAAAGCACTTTAACACTTTAGTCATAGAACAAGCACGGACACTCACCAAAAGTGAAGCTCAAAAGTCAAGCTGGGAATCGGAGTCCACGTCCTTGCTAAACCCTAGAAACCAAGTTTTAAAAACTATAAGTTTTACTATACAAACTCTTGATTTAAATACAGAAGATTATCTGGTATAAAACTAATTTATTTTCTCGGAATAAATCAATAAATCTCTTAGAACTAAAGCTGGTAAAGTAATAAAATATTTCGTATGATTCCTTTAACGCTACTTTTCTTTCTAGAGGTACAACTAAAACCAATTTAATTCAAGTAAGTTTTCTTGCCGAACAAGTTTTCCATGCCTTTTATTTGAAATTATTCAAATCTAGTGTTTTTAACAATTTTCCTCTAAAACAACTAGCCAGGGATAATTTTATGAAAAACTTAAAGTTTGGAAGTTAATACAATTATTTCTTAAAAATACTAGAACTAGTTTAAGCAAAGAAAAGAATTAACTAGTTAGCAAGGTTTTAAAAAAAATCCCGACATTTAAATTTTAGTTTTATCGTACTATACTCAATTTCTATAACTTGATATTAAGATAAAATATTTCAATAAAGCTTGACCAAAACTACTCGAATTCAAAAGACCAAAACAGACTTCACGATTCCAACTCATCTGCACTTTGAATTCCAAGTCACCAATATAGTAAAATCACAAACCATGGACCTTCCAAGTACATTTCAGCCAACTACTTGAACAAATTCACCAAAAATTAAACTCTTGCAAAAATTACTCAAATGGCCAAGAGCTTCATCAATCATTAGCTCTTGACAACAAACAATCATTCCTTACAACGATCAACCAGAAATTTAACTCAACATAGAAGATAAGTCACGGCTAGCTTACACACAAATAACTCTAAAAGTTCAGATTTTCTTTTCTTGCTTGAATAGTCAATAAAATTCCAGCAAATGTCAATTCAAGATGTCCATTAAATCTCCATCTTTTACTTGCTAGAAACACTAAACATAAAGCTTATAATCTATCCAACATGAAATGAATCAAATAACAAGTAATTCCAGCAAATTCTTCCGCCAAGACGTCCCCATAAATCTGACATCATCTAAGATATAATCTTGCAACAATTTGACAGTTTAAATGTGAAACTTTCTCCACGAATTCTTCATTTTTCCACTCCAGCTCAACATGCAGAGTGGAGTTATCATGCTACGGTGTATCTTGTGCAACAATATGAAATTTACAGCCAAAGATTCAAAAGGAAAGCTGGATAAAATTCTGTTTCCTTCTCTCAGCCATGCTGAAAATTTTCAGCAGCAATCCATCTTTAAAGCAAGGAATTCCTCCAATAATCTCTCCATTTCACACTTAAATCTAACATGCAAAAGGTGATTAGCAAGCTACAAGCAAATCTTAAACATCCCATACGAAAATCCTAGCTACAAATTCGAAGAAAAACTAATCAAATGTTCAACCCCTTCTCTCTGTCGCAAATTTAAGATTTCATTTTTTTTTCTCTAGCCACGACTCACATCAGCTTCATGCATGATCAAAATAATTAACTATCTATCAGTTTTGATCCAAACCAAGTGCGGGCAACATAAAAAAATTATCATCAAACCGGAAATTCATTCGATCCTTCTCGACTAGCTTGCATGCAAGCAGATTTTGTGTTCCTACAACTTTCTTGCTTAATCAAGGCTAATTAACCTCATGCAGAGCTTGATCATCCAGTTTTTTGTTAGTTAAATACACATTTAAACTCAAATTATCACAAATTGGTCAACTCAAGCCGCAAATTTCCAGCTTACTCATTCGGCAACTCCAATCCCTTCACAATCAGTTTTTCTTGTGACTTAATCTATCATCCAACCACACAACCACCACATGCATGCTTATAATCAACGTCATCTACCCCTAAACAACTAGTCTAGGTCCAAAAATTACCTCAGCTTGGAGCTCAACTCACACGGCTAGCAGCTGCAAATTTTTTTCTTCTCGGACAGTCCAGAAATGCAGCCCGTCAGCTCTCCCTCTCCCTTGCTCAAGCTTGCGACTAGAATGGAGGAAGTTTGGCCTCAGACTCGGCACCAGCTCACGGATGGAAGGAGGAATGAACAGCTAGTCTCATTTTTTTTTATAGCTTGCGGACAGGAAGAAAGGAAAATGAAGAACTCGGCTCCCTCTCTCTCTTACTCCACTCTCGGCTTACGGCAGGAGGAAGGAATAGAATTGAAGTGTTGTTGTAGTGGAATGCAGTTGATATAGTGGAGTGTTTTAAGTGGATTTGAGTCGGCATTAGAGATGGTAGGTGCTGGAATGAAGAGTGGAAAATGGACCCAGCAGAAATTGGAAGTGTTTGGAATTGAAGCTCGTTCAAGATGGTTCCATGGCTGCATGGTGAATTTGAAATGGAGGAAGGCTAATTTGGTCTTTTAACATCTTGTTCGACCTTCCACTTAGGTCCCTCATTTGTAAACTAACTCCAAGATTTCACCCCAAATGAAATTTGATAGCCTACTAGCATACTAGTCTCGCAAAAATTAAATTATCGAGATTCAACGTCCTAAGTGTAATTATAAAGAGTTTTGACCTAAAACGATTTCGTCTTAATTCTAGGTTCCCGTTAACACCTAACGTTATTAATACTTAAAATTAGCTATTGAAATTCAAGGAGTTAATATTAAAGTAATAAAACACTCTACGTCAAGAAATATTAACTTAATTTGGCAAAAATTCAAATAATCCAATATTTTGCACAATTAACTTATTTGCAACTTTAAAATTATTATCACATACTTATTTAAGAACCAACAATAATAAAATTTATTAAAAGTCAAAGATGCAAATGCGACAAGTATATATATATATATTCTTTTTTTTCTTCAAGGTTCTCACATATTGTGTTTTTCGTTAGAGTGTTTAATCGAAGTTCTATTGCCTCATTTAGTTTAGCAAACTTAGTTTACGACGGTACATTTTCTCGAAGTTCTTTGGCCTGTTTTGTAGGGTTTATGAATGATTTGACCCCATCGTCCTGGCGAGAGTTGGGCAGGCGGTCTGCCGAACCCTTTGGTTTGCCTTAGGGGAAGGTGGGGCTGTCACACTAAACTCACCTAGTTGATAACAAGTGAGAAAAACTTGGATGCCATGCATCATTTGATGACTTTTAACAAGTCCTAACGACACACTAGAACTATTAATAAAACATGCATCACAAATACTAACACTATAATCACATGACTCAAAGACAATAAATGAATCATAAGGACTCAAAACGAGACTCTCACAACACAAACAACTGCAATGCTGACAAGAACTCAGTTCTATGCTAGAACCACTAACACAATGCAAATCAATAGAACAAACACAAAAATTAGAGTTAAAAGAAGTAATATCAGTTTCAGAATCATTCAAAAGATAACTCCTTTTCAACGCAAGAGACTGATTTACTAAGGCACTGCACTTTGCTATAGATTGATAGTAGAAATTGACAACCCCTTGAAAGATCATCAATCCATCAAAAGATTTAGAAATGGTGCATGTCAAAACCATCTTTACTTCACCTTGTTCAACCTACAAAAGACCATTAACACTAAACAAAGCAAAGTTAAGATCATTAGAAGAAATATAGGACCTCGCACCCTTACTCAAAATCAGCTCATTTTCAGACTTTTCGTTCTCTTTTTCTAGCTCAATAGCTGACTCAATAGTTGACTTTTCTCTCTCATTCCTCTCAGCATCTTTCTCTTTTTCAACTCCCTCGAATTTTACCTCATCAATCATTATTCGCTTAACTAGTCTTTTTTTCATGCTATAATGCTCATGTTCACTTTCATATATGTTAGATCGAGACAAAGTTGGTCATAAGTGTGACAACCCCAGCTCCCTCTAGGGCGTACCCTAGGGTTTAGCGGACCGCCTGCCCAGCTCTCGTCAGGACTCACTCACTTACTGAAAGAAAACAACTTACAATCATAGAAAGGAAATAAAACAACAATTTCCAAGATTAAAATATACATTAGTACTTAAATCCAGCTCTAAGGCTCATACATGCCCCAAATGTGTCAAATATTCCAAAATCCAATTACATCCAGCCCTAGTTAAGCATTAGCGTGAGTACAATCGCAAAAATTCAAAAACCAGACTTTGCTAGTCTGTACCAGTCCCCACGCCCTTGCTCGTATCCCCTATAAGAAAAACAAATCTCAAAGAATGAGCTAAAGCTCAGTGAGGTTTCAAAACTTCATGCAGACCCAAATAGCAAGTTAACCATGATTTAAAATCACATGTATCAAAATAGCGAGCACATGAAGTCAAGAAAATGAGTAATAAAGTTTTGTAAAGCCAAGCACTGGTTATTTAACATATCAAGTGAAAGGATATCGCCGCTATTTCAAAATAGTTACGCCATAGCTTGATCAAGTAGTAATTGACTTTCCGTCAACTTTCAAGTAGAGTAATCCGTCCAGTAGAGCACCGCTTGACGCCAATCCATCCACCATTCAACCCCCTTACCGGGCCCGAACACCACAAGAAACACGCATGATAATACTTGAGTAACTGATTAGTCGAGGAGGTATCACTCCACTTGACAAAACAAGATATCCATGATTTGTTATTTAATCGACCAAGCCCTTGTTGGCTCGACTCGATTAACTAGCCAGTGGGGCTTGGGTCCCCAAGAAGTAAGTATAATCGATGAGATAACATCTCCAATCGACTTTATCTCGAGAAAAGTACGGAGCGGGAATGAGAGGCACCTTCCACTGGAATTGAGTGTGGTACATGCGGCCGTTCAGCACTTACAAGCACAAGTATATCAAGTCAATTGCAACAAATGAACAAGTATATATCACATTAGGGCAAGTGCGATAAAGTACACCCTTACCTGACCAAACCAAGCAAATATTGTCCAAGCACATTGGTAAAACATGTAAGAGCAAGTATTAAGGACAAACATGCACTTGGAAGCACTCACCAAAGGTCTAGTGCTTTTCAAGGTCACGCTCAGGTGCAACTCCTTGGATGGAGTCCAAATCTGCGATGAAATATTATTCAAGAGTTTTAAATCAATAGAGTTCGAAACATAGGAGTTTCGCTTCAAGAAAATCAAATAAATGAAACTTGTTTAAGTAGCATTCAAGTTACTTATCAAACTCTAGAAACTTCATGCTCGCTCATTTAGTTTTGATAAGGAAGTAGTTTATACTTTTGAAGTCACACTTGGTATAAAAAGATCGAGAAAATCATATTTTTAAAGGGTCACTACTTTCACTTTTTCAAGGGTACGAGTTCTGGCGAAATCTCAACTTATATACCTCTATCAAAGAAAACTCGAATACTCTAGACAAACCAAGTCCAATTCGACCTCAAATCTTCATTCAAGTCGTGAGTATATATGCCTAACCCTCGAGTGAAAATTTGGGCAGCACGCCATTTGTATTTCGCTATTTTCCAGCCATTTATGACTTCATTTTTTCCTCAACTCAGCCCAAATTTAACACATAATGTCATCCATATACAAGTCAATTCTAGCAATGCAACCATCAAAATCAAAGCTGGAAACCAGTTTTAAAGACGAATGGCTAAGTAGCAGGTTTGTCATCATTCGATTTTTTGGTCACAACTGAAGCTACGCTTATCGGATTGGGGCAAATTTTATGGTGTTTCGAAGGTAAGACATAGAACTACATTTTCTGTTAGACATCAATGCCCAGTTCTCACATTTTCAGGGTCAAAAATTGACATCTCAGAGAAAACAGAAAGCTGTCGATTAAACTAGGCATTTGGGCAGTCAGGGGGTATTTTAGTCATTTCACAAGATACAGTGCTCTGATTGAGCTGACATTTTGTAGGTAGATAGCTAACTCAATTCCCTATAACTTTAATGTTTTGAGTAAGAACTGATTTGGCCTTTATCATGGACGACTATGCAGGTCAGATTGGTTCCAAAAATAGGGCAGAATCACTACCAAATGTTGGAATTCAACTTTTACTCTAACAAAGTTACATTCAAGCCCAAAATCACTTCACAAGTTCCATTTCCAATCTTAATAACATCGTTTAGTAGTTAAACAATACTAATCAAAACTGAAAAGATGCAAACCCTAGCTAAACATGCCACTACTCCGTCAAAACTAAACAATCAACCATCATATGCCAAAATTACAAGCTTCTATAGCATTTTTAGCTAGATTAAGTTAAAGACAAGAGGTGGATGAACTTATACCTTCCCAAAGCCTTCTTGTAAGTGAAAACAAACCACTCTCTTCCAAAAATTGCACCACACCAAGCTTTCCAAGCACCAAAAGTTAAGTTTAATCAGTTTAGTTTTTGTGATTTCAACTCAACATGAAAGAATCAAGGTTGGAGTTGAAGTTGTTTTTCTCTTTTTTTCCCTCTCTTAGTTTCGACCAACATGAAGAAGAATGAAGGAGAAATGAAGCCAATTTGGTGATAAGAAGGAAGGAAATTGGTTTAGTCAAAATTGGTTGGATTTCCGCCAAGTGTCGCTACAAGATTAAATCTAAAAATTTTCTTTTCTCTCTTTTCTTTTAGTCCAAATTTTCGGCTGTCTTAAGAAGATATTTAGGGATGATTTTGCTCAATTAATAACAAGGATATTAAGGTAATAAAGTAGTGTCCAAGTGGTGTACTCAATCCGTAGCAAACAATGCATGTCGGTTCAAGCCAATTTTCCTTAACTCTCTCGTACTTGTGTTTTAACTTGTGATTCACTAACTTATTATTATCACTTCTAATCACACACTTTCTCTTACTTAATAGTTGTTCTTATCTGCCAAATTTAGTACACACACCTCACCAAGTGATCACACTACCAAAATGCATCAAAAACACACCAAAAACCCTAGTATGCACAAAAAAAACCCTAACTTGTGTCATTCCTTTAGAAAAATCATAACTTGAGTTACAAATGTCAAACATTCACATAACTTAGCCTGTTAAAAACCAAACTTAAAACTCTAATAATCTTTAGAAGGTACCTCAAAGAAATTCAGCTTATAAGTTAGTCCAAATTGAGCCATAAGCTACTACAACATTCCTATGTTTACTTGTCCAGGGCAGAATTTTCAGTCAACTTTGCCAATTTTCTGGAATTTATAGAGATTGAATCAAATTTTGAATTTTCCACTATAGGAAGCTCTATGAGTCTAGTTTCAAATGCAACAAACGGAATTGAGTTCCGACTTTCCTACATGAAGTTATAGCCAATTTCCCAAAGTTGCGCAGAGCCTCCTGCGAAAATTTCTAGATTTTCTAACAACTTGACATTATGAAACTTTTGTTAACAAAATTCACTCTCTTGGCTCACATTCAACCAAGAATCTAAGGCAAGTAAGTTCAAATAAGAACTATAAAGACAAATAAAATTTCGGGGTCTCACAATAAGCAAGTGATACAAGTGTAGAATGATGACCATTAAATACAAAGGAATACTCATTAGTATTTCCATCATATTTAACTCCTCACCTCAGCATCCATGCTTTGTCGAACAACATATGCATCACTTGAATTGGGACTACATCATACAGCACCTCATCCACATGCCAATTTGAAAAGGTGCAAGTGTGTGTTTAGTAACCCAAACATCACCATGAGCACTCAGCAACTTATACGGTTGAAGATGATCAATGATTGGAAGATTTAATTTCTTAACTATGATAGCACTTGCAAGATTAACTTCATAACTCCTATCAATGGCAAAGCTAAAATTTTATCTTTGACAACACAACAAGTATAAAACCAACCACGCATACGAGATTTGATGATGTCCAATTGTTCATCTACACTGCATAATGCCACATCTTCGATTCCCTTAGAATCAGGAAGATGATGTTGTAAGCTAGCTTTCATATATCTCATATTCACCATGATGTATAAGGAACCTACAAAAAGTTAGTGAAACAAAAGATATTTTGTGACAGCCCCACCTTACCCTAAGGCGAACCAAAGGGTTCGGCGGACCGCCTGTCCAGCTCTCGCCGGGACTCAGTCATACCTCAATCAATTCCGAAATAAAACCACAAGAATTCGTATAACCATAATCCAAAACTTAAACTCAAAACTTATTCACCTCAGATAAAATCGAAACAAAACCGCAAGGCATAGTATAACAATTCCAAGCTTAGAACATATACTTATAGACATTTCTATCTCAAAAGGAATTACAAAATCAAATGTACAAAATCTCTCAATTCTTCATACATCCAGCCCGTGCCAAAAGGTAGGGCGAGAACCATTACAAAATCAGAAACTAGTCTAGACTAGTCTAAACCGAGCTCTCGTCCTTGCTCGCCTTCCCCTGTTAAGGAAAACAAACTAAAGGGTTGAGCTAAAAGCTCCGTGAGGTTCCGAATACATAATCAAATAATAAAGCTAATGTATTAACCATAAATAACAAGTAATGCCAGAAACATGACAATAGAAAGCAATAATAACATTCATTAAAAGGATACGGGCTCACAGGGAGCCATTAATTCGTTCGTTCGTTCTCCTGTCGTTCCCCTTATTCCTCCAATCATTTGAAAATGAAATTTTGTAAGTAAAACCCCTCGTTCGTTCATTTATTCATTTCATTCAGCCCCTCCTGGACGTTGGTCATGCTCCACCAACCTACAAGGTAATACTCGAGTATACCAACGTTCACACCCAGGGTCACCATATCGCCCGATCAAGTCCACTTCTGGCTCGAGTCGATCGGTAACGAAGGGCAGGGCCCAATTTAGCCAAAAGGCTTACATCATGCACAACTAAAGTATAATCATTAAATCATTTAAAATTTCACGTTTCATTTAGGTCGAGCGCGATAAAGTACACGCTCGCCTAGAAATTCGTTTTGGAAATCCTTGAAAGCACTTAACACATTATCAAACAACAACAACAAGTCATGAAGTCAAGGAGAATATAACAAACAAGGAACACTCACCTATGTATGCAAAACAACGTGCAAAATATCCTTTCGGATATTATCCTCAGTCACCAAGAAAACCTAAGATTAAACGAGAAAGAATATTACAGGTCATCTAGCGCAAACAATTAGGTGAAATCAAAGAAACTCGACAAATGATGAGTGGAATGTATAAAAAGACTTTAAAGTGAAACGAGAACATTTGGACCTGTGGACAAAAATAACTAGGGTTTCATAGTCCAAACGTAAAACCCAAATCAAAAGGGTTATAAAATTTTCCAATGGAAACACTTGAACCAAAGGCAAGTCGGAATCCAGCTAGACAGGCTAAGAAATACTGTTTTCGGGATCATTTATATGGTTCAAAATCATCTCATATTCAAGTAGATATTATAGACTAAATGTCTTAATGAAATTCATGTAAAAGGGAGGACAAAATACCCAAGAAAATCCTAAACCACTCCTTTTTATTTGGGTAAAAGTAAACATTTGGAGTTTCCAATTGAAGAAGGATCATGTTTTAAGATGGAAAAACGGTCATAGTATTTGCCAAACGAAAATATACAAGTTCAAGTAGAAACTTAGCCTTCGAGCGAAAATTTAGACAGTACGTGTGAGAACCCAAAAATTTTTACATTTTCTCAGCATTATTTTATTTCTTTGATTATATTTTATACTTACCTTGGAAATATTGAATTTTCTATGCATTTTTACAAGTAAGTACAGTTTTAAAATCATCTTCCTAGTATGAGTTAGTGTACGTTGAGTTTGAAGTGCGTTATAGACGTGGGACCCGTTAGTACGGTAAGTGCGATATAAATTTGGTGACTAAGTGATTTTTACACTAAGTGATATTATTTTACAAGATGCTAAGAGACAATTAGAGCTTGCTTAGTGTATTAATAATGGAGGGACAAAAGGATAAGTTTTACTTTAAAAGGTGCTAGGTGTCGCTTTGTCATTGGACCTTGGACTTTGACTACTATTCATTACCTTTACTAATAACCAAAATTTGACCCAAAATCCCTTCTTATTTCTTCCTTCTTGGCCGCACCTCTTGGAGAGGAAAAGGAGAAAAAGCTTCAAATTTCTTCCTTCTATTTCTTGCTCAATCTCACAAACCAACCGTTAAAACTTGGATTTGCTCCATAAAAACCTTTCTCTTGATAAGATTAAGGTGTGTGGTGAAGTGGTTTGAGAAGCAAAGATGCTAAGTTGGGTCTTTTCTTGGATTTGCAAGGTAAGTGACTAAGGAACCTTTCCTTTGATCTTGATAATGTTCAATTAGTGATTTGTAGTGGTTGAAGAAGTGATCTTATGGATGATTTCATGACTTTTGGTTGAGATTGATGGATTTTTATTTTTATGTATGATTTTTCTCATTTCATATGATTAGTGTTGGTTAACCATGGATTAATGGTTTGTTATAGTGTAGGATGGAGTTGGTATGTGTTGGAAATGATTAATTGTGTAAAATTGTTGGTTTGAAACTAAAGTTCCAGATTAGGGTTTTGATTACCCCTGTTCTGTCCGGTTCTATTACACCTAGTTAGAGGCCAAATTGGCCTTATCACCAAACATGAAAGTTGTATAGAATGATGTTTTATAGTTTCCTACAAAATTTCAGCTCAATCGGAGCAACTTATCCTGTGAAAAGACCGAAATACCCCTGCTGCACTGTTTCTGTCCGAAAATGAAAATCAGCCTCTGTAAGTGGTTAGTTTGACCAGGAATATTACCGAATTGGTTGATGATGTCTTCTTAAGAATTATATCCTTGTATCTTAGCTTTCAAATGGCTTTGGAATTACCTGAATTGGAGTTGTGTGTGCTGAGATATGAGTGAATAAAGCAGGACTGCTAGTTGATTTCTGCAGTGAATTTCGAACTGGAAAATCTGGAGTTATTTTGGTAAATTTGACCTAGTTAGGGTGAGAACTGGACTGAGTGGTCTTCCTAAAAGTTGTAGGTCTTTGTCTTAGCTTCGAAACAGTATAAATTACATCCCAATTCGATAAGCTTAGCTTCGGATGTGTCCGTTACGCAAAAACACGTCAAACCTGTCTTTTGTTAAATCTCATTTTTGCACATGTTGTTAACTTGATTTTGTACTCATATGACTTTGAGCCTATTGAATGGCTATTGTGATGAATTTATATTGTGTGTAACTTTGGGATTGGCTGAGGAAAATAATGAAGCCGTAAATGGCTGGAAAAATAGGTAAATACAAAGGGCATGCTGTCCAAATTTTCGCTCGAGTGCTAAGTTTCTATTTGAATTTGTATATTTTCGTTTGGCAAAAACTATGACCGTTTTCCATCTTAAAACATGATCCTTCTTCAATTGGAAACTCCAAATGTTTACTCACTCTTACCCAAATAAAAAGGAGTGGTTTAGGATTTTCTAGGGTATTTTGTCCTCCCTTTTACATGAATTTCATTAAGACATTTAGTCTATAATATCTACTTGAATATGAAACAATCCCGAAAATAATATTTCTTTGTCTATATAGTTGGATTCCGACATGTCTTTGGTTCGAGTGTTTGCCGCTGGAAATTTTATACCCCTTTTTGTTTAGTTTTACGTTTAGTTTATGAAACCCTAGCTATTTCCGTCCACCGGTCCAAATGCCCTCGTTTCACTTTAAAGTTATTTTTATACGTTTTATTCATCAATTGTTGGGTTTCTTCGATTTCATCTAATTGTTTGTACTAGATAGACTGTAATATTCTTTCTCATTTACTCTTAGGTTTTCTCGGTGACTGAGGTAATATCCGGAAGGATATTTGCACGTTGTTTTGCGTAATTAGGTGAGTGTTCCTTGTTTGCTATATTTTTCTTGACTTCATGACTTGTGTTCTTGTTTGATAATGTGTTAAGTGCTTTCAAGGATTTCCAAAACGAGTTTTCTAGGCAAGCGTGTACTTTACCGCGCTCGATCTAAATGAAACGTGAAATTTTCAATGATTTAATGATTGCTACATTAGTTGCGCATGATGTAAGCCTTTTGGCTGAATTGGGCCCTGCCCTTCGTTACCGATCGACTCGAGTCAGAAGCGGACTAGGTCGGGCGATATGGTGACCCTGGGTGAATTTGGTATACTCGAGTATTACCCTGTAGTCTGGTGGAGCCTGGCCAATTTCCAATAGGGGGTGAACGAAACGAAAGAACGAACGAGGGTTTTATTTACCAAAAATGCATTTTATTTAAATGACCAGAGGAATAAGGGGAATGACAGGAGAACGAACGAACGCACGAATATATGGCTCCCTATGAGCCCGTATCCTTTTAATGTATGTGTTATTATCGCTTTCCATTGTAAATGTTTCCTGATTTATTGGTGCTCTTTGTTTATTGTAGGAATTAATTGTTTGATTATGTGTTCGGAACCTCACTGAGCTTACAGCTCATCCCTTTAGTTTTGTTTTCCTTAGCAAGGGAAGGCGAGCAAGGACGAGAGCTCTGTATAGACTAGCTTGGTCTAGTTCTTTGATTTTGTAATGGTTCTCGCCCTAGTGCTTGGCACGGGCTGGTTGTATGGTGAATGGAGATCCTTTGTATATTCGACGTGTATACTTTCTTTTGAGATAGCGATATATATAAGTTTTGCTTTAAGTTTGGATCGTTGCTGTACTTATTCTTGTGGTTTTATTCCGATTTTTGCTTGAGGTACGACTGAGTCCCGGCGAGAGCTGGGCAGGCGGTCTGCCAAACCCTTTGGTTCGCCTTAGGGGGAGGTGGGGCTGTCACAGTACGCCCTTTGTATTTACCTATTTTTCCAGCCATTTATGGTTTCATTGTTTTCCTCAATCAATCCCAAAGTCACACACAATATCATCTCATTTCAATAGCCATTCCATAGGCTCAAAGTCATATAAGTACAAAATCAAGCTAACGACATGTGCGGAAATGAAGTTTAGCAAAAGGACAGATTTGACGTGGTTTTACGTAATGGACACAACCGAGGCTACGCTTATCGGATTGAGGTGTAATTTACACCGTTTCGAAGCTAAGGGAAAGGACTACAATGTTGAAGAATGCCACTCAGTCCAGTTTGCAAAGTATCTAGGTCAAATTTACCGAAACAATCCCAGATTTTCCAGTTCGAAGTTTACTATAAAAATGCAATCAGCAGTCCTGACTCCTTCAATCATATCTCAGCACATACGACTCCAATTTAAGTGATTCCAAAGCCATCTGAAAGCTAAGACACCAGGCTATAAATATTAAGAAGACATCAATAACCAAATCAGTGGTATTCCCAGTCAAACTATCCAATTACCAAAGCTGATTATCAATTTCGGACAGAAATTGGGCAACAGGGGTATTTCAGTCGTTTCATAGATTACATTGCTCCGATTGAGCTGAAATTTTGTAGGTAACTATAAAACATCATTCTCTACAACTTTCATGGTTTAACCTAAGGCTAATTCGGCCTCTAACTAGGTCCAACAGTACCAGGCAGAACAGGGAAAAATTGAAACCCTAATATGGAATTTTCCGCTCAAAGTGGAAATTTTCCGCAATTCGCTACAATTTATGCATCAAAGCTTCATTCTAGACCATTCCAAGCCATCATCCATGGCCAACCAATATTAAATATATATAAACAGAAAAATCATGAATAAAATAAAATTTTCATCAATCTCCACCAAACATCATAAAATCTTCCACTAAAACATCTTTTTAGCCATCACAAGTCATGAATTCACCATTATTGGAAACAAACAATGAATATTTACACACCATACCTTGATAACTCACAAAAGGTAGTAGCTTAGGTCTCTTGCTTCCAAAACAACTCCACCAACTTCCTCAATCCTACCTAACTAGAGGTTTTTATGGAATAATTTCAAGTTTGGATGGTTGGATTGCAAGATTTGTGCAAGAAATGGAAGTTGAAGGTTGAAGCTTTCTTTCTTTTCTCTCAATATGGAGTTCGGCCAAGGAGCTTGTAAAGAAGATGAATTTTGGGTCAATTTTTGGTGATTTAGTAAAGGTGATAAAATGGTCAAAGTCCAAGCTCCAATGGGTTTGTGACACTTGGCACCTTGCTTGCTTAAGCTTATCTCTTTGTCTCTCTAATACTAATCCATATAGGTAACTTTTAATTATCTCTTAGCACCTTGTAACATAATATCACTTAACCAAACTCCAACAAATTGTCAAAAATATATCGCATTTACCGCACTAGCGGGTCCCACGTCCATAATACACTTCAAATTCAACGTACACTAACTCATACTAGGAAGATGATTTTAAAACTGTACTTACTTGTAAAAATGCATAGAAAATTCAATATTTCCAAGGAAAGTATAAAATATAATCAAAGAAATAAAATAATGCTGAGAAAATGTGAAAATTTTTGGGTCCTCACATATTTCCCTCTCCACACAAGCTCACGTGTTTATACTCGTCACTCGTATATCACTCAAGTGTATTACACTCCGTTGATCTCACCAACTCTTTCAAGTCCTTGATCACAACCCTTGAGACAATATAAATTTGTCACAATTGATCAAGAATGACCAACAATTCAACTCACAATTGTATGTGATACGGAATGGAAATCAGAGGTAATTCAAGGCTAGGCTTCACAATTCAATACAAGGGAAAAGCTAAAAAATTGATTCAAGTGAAGTTGAAACAACAAGACACAGTTCGGTAGAAATTTAGAAACCTATATGACACTCTACCCAATTGTACTTGGTCGGAATTTGGAAGCTTAATTTGAGTGGTTCTTGGATTAACATTTGGAAAGCAAATTGCTGTTTTAAGAAGTTTCCTAAGTGTGATTCAAGTAACTATCATGAACTAAAACAAACAAGGACTAAAAGTTCAAAATTTGAAAACAACCCAAGTCACATTTGATTTCCAATTCAAGGCTATTTTCTTGTTTCCAAACTCAAAGGCTATTTCTTGATCCGTTTGATTTTTTTTTTAAAATTTTTTTCCCATAGATCACAATTGATTTTGTGATTCTCTTCTTTTTTTTTTTTCCAGATCAAGAGTTCAAGAATTAAATAGCCTGAATGTTTAACTTCAAGATTGGAAACTAGGGTTTCAAAGATGTCAAGATTTGAAAACCTTTGTATCAAGATCTTCAAGAACCCAACTATGTGGTCCAAGAACTCCAAGAAAATACCAAACCAACTACAACACTCATAAACAACAAGGGACAAACACAATGTAACGACCCCACCTCCCCCTAAGGCGAACCAAAGGGTTTAGCGGACTGCCTGCCCAGCTCTCGCCGGGACTCACTTACTTACTACATTCCTCAAGTAAATTACAAGGTACAACTCGAATAGTACATCCAATTCTCCAAAATTACATATCATAAGCGAAGCGGAAACTAGTTCTAAGCGTAGAGATATACATCCGATTCAATTCCAAATATTTATACAGGCCCAAAAGTACATAAACCAAAACCAAATCTAAACTATACAAGATATACGCCATCTAGCCACACAGAGTTCCAAATACAAGTTCTTTATTTACTGCAATTCCTGTGGGGAGAAGAAGATAATAGGGGGTGAGCTAGAAGCTCAGCGAATGACCAGTAAAATCAACAGCCAAGTATATTTCACAATAAAGCATTGATATGATGTCATGATGCAGTAATCAAATGTTCATTTATTGCTCATGTGAGCCAGTGAAGCTCTTGTACTTAAATATCCAACGCTCGTTTAGATCAGGTAACCGTGAAACAGAAGTAAGGAGCCATCGTGCTCCCAAGAATGTGTAAACAGTAGTGGAGACATTGGTTCTAAGCACAAGACTTTCCAGGAACTCATTGGAGCCAAATTATGTCATGGCACACACACAAACACAATGATATGCAATTGTGCAATCAATGCAAGAATCATTTCAAAAGTAACCTTTGAGAAGTAGTGGAGGGATCACTCACCAACTACAGCGCAGGAACTATCCATCATATCTCATTGCCATGCTCAAGTCCAAGCCCTAAAGTACAATGACCATGTCAAGCAAAAGAAAATCTAAAACCAGCAAGTTCCTATCACCTTTTTAGCATTTTAATCACGAGTAAAGTTACACTTATCCACTTGAAACGAACCTTATGGCGTTACAAAGCTAAGACATATCCCAACATTTCCTATGCAGACCTCCAAAGCCAAATCATACATTTTCAGGGTCAAAACCCGAATTCTTAGAGGAAAGTAGAAACTGTCCGTGAAACAGGCGTAAGGCCAGTCAAGGGTATCTCGGTAAATCTGAAAATTTTGCAGGTAACCAGCTAACTCATGTATCTGCAAGTTCCATGTTTTGAGCAAGGGCCGATTCAATCTCTTTCAAGGTCAAACATACGGTGCAAAAATAGGACAGATTATATGCACACATAAGTGAAACAGCTATACAGTAGCAATTTATAACTTAAACGATCGAATACAGTCGAAATCGGACGAAACGGCTGGAATGGTAACAAAATAACAAAAATAATCCTAAACGGTCCAAAATGGCTAAAACGGTTGAGAAATGTACGTGCGTGTACGCGGAAATGCAAATGGTACAACTTGGGTTACACGATTTTTGACCATAACTGGAGCCATAGTCAATTGCTTCTTAAGCTCTTGGACACTACCTGGACATATCATTTGAATCGATAGTACAAGGAAAACAAGTTTACATTCGTCATTATGTTTCTTTTTTTCCCCAAGGGTACAAGTTCGGCCGAGTCCTAACGTATAACCCTCGATAACAAAGCAGTAACGGTTCTCGCTAGTTCAAGTGATAATCACTTAACCTTTACTCAAGTTGCAAGTATAGTTTCCTAGTCCTCGAGTATAAATTCGGGCAGCATGCCCTTTGTGTTTACCTATTTTTCCAGCCATTTAAGCTTCATTATTTTTCCTCAGTCACAACCCAAAGTCACACATATCATAATTCAAGTCAAAATCCGTTCCATAGGCTCATAATATCATAAGAATAAGAATCACAATAATAACAAGTGCAGAAATACAATCTAGCACAAGACAGATTTGACGTGTGGATGCGGAAATAACATATCCGAGGCTACGCTAATCGGATTAAGACACAACCTATGCCATTTCGAAGCTAAGACACAGGGCTACAATGTTCATGAAGTTCACTTAGTCCAGTTCCTAATCTAACTTAGTCAAATCCTCAAATTACAGAACCAAAATCCAATTCATCGGCTATTTAACCACATTGCACTGTAATGGTCATATCTCAGGTTACAAAAGTCCGATTAAGATTTTTTTAGAGGCATTTGAAAGCTAAGTCAGAATACTACAACTTTCATGTTTTGGAAAAAAGCTAAATCAGTACGGATCCTAGTGGAAAAACGTGATAAACTGGACAAACTGACCAAACGGACTGCTGGGGAAAAACTTAAAACAGTAAGGGTATTTTGGACATTTCATGACCTACGTTACTCCGATTGAGTTGCAATTTTGTAGGCACCTATAAAATACTATTCCCTACAACTTTCATGTTTTTACCTAAGGCCAATTCGGCCTCTAACATAGGGCTACAAAACCAGACAGAAAGATGGGGAAAATTTTCCAGATTCTGGAATTTTTGGTATTTAATGGAACTTTCTCAATTTTCTTGTTCTAATCACTACCAAAGCCCCTTTTATAACCTTATTTACAACATGTGCAACCATAGATCAAGTTTAGGCAGAAAACTATGAAACCCTAACTTGCTCATTCATCCCAAATTCATCACAACCACTTGAAGCAAAAACTTAAGCTAAAAAAAAACATCTTAAAGCAAGATTTAAAGCAACAAGGATCATGATCAGATGTTTATACCTCAAAAGCAAGGCTTGGATGAGTGATAGTTCACTCCCTTTGAAATTTCTTGGTTCCTCAAGCTTCCCAACTCACACTTAGCACTTTAATCGGTTTGGAAATTTAATTTGTCACTTGGTTGGTTAGAATCAAGAAGAAGGAATTGTTTCTTGCTCCCACTTTCTCTCTCTCTCTTGGTCGACCAGCTGCTGGAAAATGAAGAGGAAAGTGCAGAAAATTGGTTTAAGAAGGCTAGTTGATCACTTGGCCAAGAAACTCTAGGGTGGCGACACTTGTCGCCACCACCACCTTTCATTTTTCTCTTTCTTTTCCTTGCTATTTTTAGTCCACATTTTCGGTCAAGATAGGTGGCAATGAGGGGGAAATATTTTGCTCAAGTATTAATGCTCATGTGATAAGAAAGTGGTGGTCAAGTGGTGCGTTCAAACGGTAGTGCGCGGGACCCGCCGGTTCGCGTCGTTTTTCTTAAAAACTCACGTACTAGGGTTTTTACTTCCCATTCACTACCCTTATATCATTGCTACTAATCACATATTATTTCTCACTTAAAAGCCACTTTTAATCTCCAAATTTAATCCTTACTCTGTACCGAAAATTCATCCGGCGAAAAATCGCAAAAACCCCAATTTTGCTCTAATCCTGAAACCAAAAGTGAAACCCTACTTTCTAGGTTCATTGGCACTTATTGTGGGGCGATTGAGTAGTAGGGCCATTATAAAGTGGTATTTGGTAAAGAAAAGGAAATTTTTAAGAAAAATATAAGGAATTTGCACGGCTTCTGGCCGGATTCTCCACAAAACACTATTTACCAGAAATTTTTCCCTTTTCTTCTGCCTCAGGGCGTCACACACAAGGTATGCAATTTTTTTTTCAGATGAACAGTAACACTACAGTACGATGAGCAGTAACGTCGTGATGAATAGCACATTTTTTTTACTCAAGAAATAACATGCAAACAAAGAAACAGATTATGGATTCAAATAAGAATTGACTCAACAAGGAATCAAGCAAACAACTAGAAACAAATGACACATAAGAACTATGGAGACTCAAATCCTAAAGGTGGAACTTTTTTTTTGAATTGGGTAGGGTTTAGTAGAAGAATAAAGAGGAAAATAAGAAAAGAAGGATATTAACCTGGATCAAGAGTCGAAACTCTAATGCCAACTGATGCGAACTCGATTTCCCAAGCTCCTGATCTTGAAAAGCGAATTGCACAAGCAGCGGAAGGATCTATCTTGATCAGATTATGGATATAAAAGAACGTCAACCAATTAATCATGTGGTTAATGAACCATGGTATAAGGGATGGAACCTAATTCGATTAGGGACTGCTCAAGGTGAATTAAGGTTGGTAAAAAGTGCCACAATTCAACATGGTATTGAATTGATAAGCCAAACTTGAACAAACGAGATACAACTCACTTTGTATCAAGGACATTCCTAAGGAACAAGAAAGAGATGAAACTCTCAATTTTCATTCATAATTGTCTTACTTAACTTAAAACATCATAAGCTTGGCTATTTATAGCCTTACAAGACTCAAAACCCTAAGCCTATTTGGAAAAACATAAGTTTCCTTACAAGATACAATTTTCTAAACCTTGATAATACTAATATTTATGTCTAGATACGCTAAATGTGCTTTCATAGCTTACAAGAACCAAAGAAACATCTAGAAATAGAAAATAGCTTAAAAACTACAAAAATTGTTAAAATTGAAAAAATCACTTTGACACATAACCGCAGCCGATTTGTCGGCAGTTACATCCATGGTTTGTTGGCAGAGAATTGGACTGGCAGATGAAACAAATCTGTCCGGTAACCGCAGGTGGTTTGCTTCTATAGTTTAGTGCCAAAGCTATTTTTTTTTGCATTTTACTTGACAACGAGTAATGCAACTCCTTCCAAGTTCAAAAATGACTTGAAACCATTGTTGGATTTTGAACTAGCACACGAATAGCTCTTAGGATTCATATCAGGTATCTAACATATTCATACCTAATGATTTTCACAAAGTGGTGACAAAACGTATAACTTGGATGAAATCAAGTTGATTGTATTTCACCTATTCCTCAAAGAAAGACGATCAACAAATTCCCAATCATGGTCCTTTCAGGTCGAATCATCCATATAATATATAAAAAGAAACTCCAAATATTTGAGATCTTTCTCTTTGAATAAGATCTCAATTCCAGCGGCGGTTTCTTTAGATATCTTACAACTAGAATCCCCACTTTTCCGATCCATTTCTTCCATCATCAGAAGTTCAATGGAATTCATAACAGTCTCAATTTTATTTTTATTTTTTCCTTTTTTCTTTGTATTGTCTGAATATTCAGGAGCTAAGACCATTCCAATTTCCCGTTTCGCCATGCATAAACTAAACCAACAATTAAGATAAGTACAAAAATTAAAATTTCTATAAATACAAATACACCCAAAATATCGAAACTCATTCAAAATGCCATTTTAGAGTTTTATCAACAATTTGCTTATATATGCAGAGATCTGGTATTTTCTAAATCCTTATGTAAGGAATTACAAAAAAAAACTCTTTCAACAAAATATGAATTAGGATGGATTGGTTGATGAAATATGAACCAAAGACTGAATCTTGATACGCATTAGAACAACCCATTTTGGTTACCACTAGATATATTGGCAACCATCGATCATTTGATTGAACTAAAATGGTGGATCTTTTACAAGACCAATTTGGGTTGGCTTTAGAAAATGTTGTTTGAGGAACTATGTGTGAAGCAACATCGGTCGGTTCAGACCTCCACCTAGTTTCGCCTGAGCTTCATCTTGGTTGTGGTTAGATTACCCAGGTTCTGGTCTATAAGCAGTGACAACTGCCTTATGAAGACACGCTTTCGCTACGGCTCTGGTGGGTTCCCTTAACTAAACCACTGCCTATGAGTCGGTTGCTTATTCTTCAATACGCACATGGTCAAAGAGCCTTGAGCTCCTCCCACTGCTTGGGAGATTACGGTTTCATGTTGTATTTCACTTCCCAATGGGGGATCTTTTCACCCTTCCCTCATGGTACGACTTCGCTATCGGTCACCCTGGAGTATTTAGCTTTGCACGTCTTCGTTACCTTTTGAGAGGCCTATGCCCTATAGAAACTGTCTACCTGAGACTGTCCCTTGGCCCATAGATCCACACACAAGTTTAGAATTCTACCTCCTAAGCAGAAAAGGAAACTTAATTTGAAAACCATATTTCGACCCAGGCTTGGAATAGAATAGGAAGTGTGAATAAAGCTCGAGGATGCCATTAACTAGTCCATCTCAATAGAGATTTTGACCAACTATAAGGGCTCCATTCGCATCTTCTATTGTAAGTTTATTCAATTTATTTACCAAGCTGAAGAGATTTTTGAAGCTACTGGACCTGCACTATTAATTTACTTAACATGAGATATTGAAGCCCTTGCCACGATACGACATACTAGTATTTACTAGCTCCAGCAAACTATCAGTAACCTAACAATAAATGGAATGAGATTTTTTGCCAGAATGATAAAGATAAACTAACTATAACCCTTTGCTGAATAATGTAACTATCAGCCTTAATATTCTCATTCTTATTGAATAATTATGATTACTATTATTTTCCAATTCAATAGAGTGATAATAAAGTTTAAAGTAAGAACAAACGCAATAATGAACTATTAGATTTATAGATGTGACGCCAAAGGTTAGCCAAGCAACTAGAAAGATTAGCTTTCAGCTCCCAGGATCGATATTGATATGGAATTAATGGAAAAGAAAGAAAAAAGAGGAAAAATATATGAATGTTGTATTGTTTCTATCACATAATATTGAAACAAAACCTATTGCACACAAAAAAGTAAAGAAAAAAAGGGATTAATATAAAACCTAAACCAAAGAGCTTCGAGATTGAGACAAGATAGGGTAAGCAAGAGATTTAAATATTTATGGTATATTTCTTTGTATGACTTAATTAATTCTCAAACAAAAAACACGCAAAAAAAATTCTTTCAAACAATGCCTAATTGGCGTTTGCTTCAAGAGTTGACACAACTACAAGCCAAATTTGTGAATGATCCTGAGTCATAGAATCTACGATTTCACAGCGATTCTACGATTTCAAGTACGACTCAATGAGCCAAATACGAGTTTTTCAAGATGTGATTCTACAAACAATTTGATAGAGATCTCCATTCTGGATCCTACTTCAGATCACGATCTTAATGATGTAGATAGTGTCTATATGTCTTCCACTATTTTTGAAAGAAATTCATTCGTTTAGGGTTTAGAGTTCGGGGTTTAGTAGGATTCTTCTTCAAGATTAAGAGGAGCAGCAGAAGCAAAACTATAACTAATCCAGTAGAGAAAGGAAAGTGTGCTAGTAGTTATAGAAGTTGTACTGTGACTGACCAGAGGTATTTATAGATGTAGAATTTTAACATTAATCAAATAGTTTCATAATTCTTCAAAGAATTAATAACATTGAACCAGATAAGCTCAACAGCTTTATGTGAATAAGTAATTGATCGTAGTAAGACTTTTTTAGCTAGTGTTAGATGGTTAATTGTGCACTAAATTTGCGAATATTTTCCCCTTTATTTCCCTAAAATATGGTGTAATTGCTAGATTTTACTTATATTTGGTTTTTGGTGTTTTTTCTAGGAATTTGTAGTGAAAAGAGAGTAAAAAGTGCTTTAAATGAGAAATTTCTAGAAGACTATATTCTATAAGACATGATCACATCTTAATCTACTGAGAAGTTCGAATGTTGCAGGATTTGAAATGGGTCCAGTTTGATATTTCTACTAATCAATTCGAACTGAATCTTTGTTTCTTGATAGAGATAAACTCAGTTGATTAGTTATTTTAGGGACAGAACATTTGGTTTCCCTTTTTTATTAGTACTATACTTATTAGAATCACAATCCAAAAAGGGTTCTTATCCTTTTAGTAATAGGAATAACGTAGGTATTAGTATAAGAGGTATTGGTCATGACTCTAAGAATGGGCAATTACAAATGAATTTTCTCCTATGTTTTGTTTCTTCATTGGACAACCCTTTCCTTTTTCTTTTCTCTTGAATAAACCCTAGCATTTGTTGTGGTTGTGAATTTACTACGAGGAGGTGGTTGAACTCTCTCTCTAGTTAAAGGATAGTTGAAGTTTTGGTTCAATAATACAGTGAGATCTAATTTATTTTATTATTTCATTTATTTATAAGTATTTATATATTCTTTGCTTGTTGTCAAGATGATTATTTTGTAGGATTAGATAACTAGCCACTATTTAATTGTTGAAATAATCTACTGTTGTAGTACCTAAGATCATCTCTTGAAATGATCCCTTTTTCCCGTACATTTCCTGAATCCAAGGAGTGATCTTTTAGCTGAGGTCTTGGCAACCGAGTATCTTCGCAACAAGAAGTGATTGACATGAAACCTTATAGGCTATTGCAGGCCTATTCTCCTGCAATAGTTGGCCTAGAGTCAACCTACCGCTGCACCTGTCCTATTAATGAGGCCTGAACTCCGAGAATGTCTCCTAGGTTCTGCTATAAATACCCCTTTTCTTCAACCCCAAAGGTAACTGCTCCTTAGCACTCTTGCTTTGCACTTTATTACCGAATCATTAACCTTTGCTAACTTAAACATCAGAGTCGAACTGAGGGCCTAGCCCCAACTCTATTTTGGATATCGTGCAAGAGAGTCATATTAGAGTTTGCTGACCTCCAAGGATCTCGGGAACTTCAATCATGATTCTACAATTGGCGTCCTCTATGGGAATCCAAAGTAAAAATGCAACGGCTCCTCTGTCATGGGTAAGACTGCTCTAATTGAGAAAATTAGAATCCCCAAACTTTCGGGGGTTGTACGGCTAATCCAAGGGATCAGGAGATCCCGAAGAACTCACAGCCTCAAGGGGAGGCCATCGGGTGGCCGAATTTGTGACCTCCAATCCAGGTATTTTTGAAGAAATTATTAGGCATATAAAAGGTAAGGATATGGCTGAATCTTCTCAGAGACAGCCTAAAAAGTCCTCTTCATCCTCTTCCAAGGATGACTCAGGCAATTGTCATCCTAAGAGGAAAAAGAAGAAGAACCTGTCTAAATTGAAAAACAAGGCGTATTCTAAAGTGTCCTCAATTTTGAGAGTGCTTCTTAAGAACCCGTTCAAGAAGAAGGATACGGTGAAGGGTCAAGGTACGACTTTGCTCTTTACGGAGATTATATGAGAACCTTGCCTCAAGAACCTTTAAGCTCCCCAATGTCCCATTTATGATCGAAAAGGGAATCTTGAAGACCATGTCCATGATTTCTTCTCAGCATTCGGACCGTATGCGACCTCGAATGCCATGATGTGCCATGCATTCCCTCATTTCCTCCAAGATAATGTTCAAAAATGGTTCTGGAAGTTGGAATTGGAGAGCATCTCTGATACGAATCACTTTATGAAGTTTACATTTTGAAGGGGTGCAAATTTTGTAGGGCAGAAGAGTCATCCTTATAAGACGTGCCCACGTCTTATGTCCTGTTTATTAGTTATTTGTTATTTGTTACTCATTGTGCCAGCCAATTGTTAAATTGCTTCAAGCAATATTGGTTGGTTGATTAGTGTTGGTTTAAAGTAGTTGAGTCATTATTTTTAGAAGAATAAAATGTTAGGTCATGTTGACCATAGTTGAGCCTTAAGCCGAATTAGGGATAAGTTTAGTTAAGTGAAATTCTAGTTGAGTTAGTTTTTTGAGTCTTTGTAAAGGCTATATATAAGCCTTACTTTATATGTTTAAGGAGGAAGACAAATATGAGAGATAAAATTTGAGAGATTCATATCTTTCTTGTTCCTTTGGGAGTGTCCTTGATACAAAGTGAGTCGTATCTCTTTTGTTCAAGTTTTGGCTTATCAATTCAAGACCGCGTTGAATTGTAGCGCCTTTATACCATTCTAAACAATATTGAGGCATCCTTTATTGGTTTAGAGTCCATCCTTTGTACCCATAACCTGATCAAGATGGATCCTTCTGCTGCCTGTGCAATTCATTTCTTTGAGAGCGGGAGCTTGGAAAATCAAGATCGAATCAACTATTAAAGCAATTAACATGGATTTTAATCTTACAGGTGGAAGAATATTATTTGAGTTAAGTGAATTGGAGGAACACCAACTACATGCTTATGAAAATACCAAAATTTATAAGGAGAATATCAAATATTGGCATGATAAGCATATTTCCGTGCTTTGTAATGGAAGGAATATAGACCGATAAGTCTTTGTATTTTGAGCTCGAAACTAATTTCTAAAATTTTGACAAACTGTATCAATTTTTTGCTTCCAAAGTTGATATTGGACTAGCAGACGGGATTTATTCCAGGTAGAGGCATAACAGACGATATTTTGATTGCTCTCCACCACATAATAGTGGTCTCTCGGCGACAAGAAGAAGAAATGAAGGCTTTTTGTAATAAAGGAAAGATAAATACTAACTAGTCTTGGTCAAGAGAGCTTGGATCGTTGACACTTGGAAATCAAACAATTCCTTTTCTTTTTTTCTTCAAATGTTTGGCCAAGACAAGAAATAAGGAAGAAATAATGGAAAAAAAGGTAAAGAAAGAAAAGTCTTGGTCAAAGCCCTATTGGATGAGTGACACATGGCAACTATGGTTGGTGCCATCTCTTTGTCTCTTTTTTTGTTTCTAATCACTAAGATATCTTGTGCTCCTCCAATTAACTCTCGAGGGTTGAAGTGCAATATCCAGCTGTGAATTGAAGTCTCAAAAATGGAGTCACAATGTTTTACCTGAGAAGTATTATTGGTTTTTTCAGCCTTTTGGCTGCTTGATTTCTTGGTAAATGGTCGTTTGCCGACTAGAAGCTTCACAGTAGTGGTTTCTGGGGTGCCATTGGTAGAGGACTCTTCTAGCCCTATGGTTGTTTCCACTTTTCGTGGAGAACCAGCATAACGTTTATCCCGCTAGGAGATGATGCTTCTAGCGGAACCTTTTCGCAATGCACTAGTCGGCCGTTTTGCTTATAGCCATCCTCCGATGGAAGTAATTCGAAAGTTTGTGATTTCATTAGGTCCGAAGGGAGAATGTCCAGTGGGCTTGTTAGACTCAAACCAAGTCCTTTTTCGACGGAATCTTGAAGATGATTATACATGGCTCTTCGTACGTCGCACATGGTTCATCCAGGGTTCTGTTACTCTAAATGGTCTCTACATTTTAGGGCTAATCAAAAGCTAGCGGTTGTTCTATTGTGGGTTACTTTCCCTGAGCTTCCCTTGCCTTTTTTTACAAAGAGCCAAATATCGAAGCTAGCAACAACTTTAGGTAGGTTATTGAGAATAGATGCCGCAACTGGTGACTTACGCTACCTCTCAGTAGTAAGAGTTTTAGTGGAGGTGGATGTTTTGGTAGCGCCTATCAAACAAATTTCAATTAGCGACGAGGACTATGGCTTCTGGCAGCAGGTGGAGCTCGAGAATTGGCTACCATTTTGCCAGTTCTGCAAAAGGATTAGTCATGTGGAGAGAGAGTGTTTCAAGAAGAACCCATCGACTAAGCCTACGAAACTTGCAAATCAAGCTCGTACTTCCAATGCCCAAGTTGCCTATATGTCGAAGATGAATTTAGATAAGGGAAAAACGGTGGTGATAGATAATATTAAACATGACTTGGGTGACAAAACTTCTGCTCCTTTAGTTAGTCAAGATTTGGCTGTGGTTCAGGCTCTAGATACACAGGTAGCCATTAAAACTGGTGGGGAGCTTTTACCTTCTCCCGCTATAGTTTCAGGCGTATAGACAGATGTTGAGCACCTAGCTGCAGGTGTTCAGCCCATCATTGCTCTCGCCGCACTTTCCACAGGCGCTCCATCTAGAAAGGAGCTGCCTCTATTGGCCACAACATCAAGCATCCCTTCCTCTGGGCATGGTGCTATAGGGGGACAACCATATGTTACTGGGATAGCAGTGGTCTCTCCATTTGGTTTCGTGGCTCCACAATCTCAGGTGGGGGTTGCTAACTCTGATTCAAAATCTGATGGTGATAAGTAGTTGACTATTTCCAGCTCTTTTGCTATTTTAGCTGGGCTATCATCGGAGGCTGGTTTGGTTGCTTATACTAGAGTGCCTAGGAGGACAGTTTTTGCAGCATCATCGCTTCGAGGCACAGACAGGCCTCAGCTATTACGTAGGAGCTCAGTCAAGAACCTAAACTTTATGGAGGAATTGGTTCAACATTTGAAGGAGTTCCACAATATTCTTGCTTCTAAAGCAAACAAGTCAGACCTATTTAGGGATGTTTGTCCATCTTCTGGTGTTCTTGATGAGAAAGATGTAGCGCTGCTGAACCATCTTCTCGTCGGCGAGTAGAGTCAGCAATGAAGGAGGCCCAGACGTCTGCCAAAATCTCTAGTGCAAGAGTCTTTTAAGTACTCCCTCTGGTCTCATGATAGATCCCATTAACATCATTGTTTGGAATATAAGGGGGGGCATCGTGTGTTGATTCTTTAAGATATTTATAGAAGTTATGTCGTGATCATTCTGTCCGTTTGCTAGTTCTATTAGAGCCAAAGTCCGTCAAATGTTAAGATTTGACTATTCGGCGTCTTTCATTCATAGTAAAATATGGTTTTTTTGGTCCAATGGCATGTAGTTAGATTCTCAAGAATATGTGAAACAGCTAGTACATGCTGTGGTTACGTTTGAGTCTGGGCCATTTTTTGCTTTTTCTAGTGTGTATGCTAAATGCACAATGATAGGTAGGCGTGCACTTTTGCAAGGTTTTGAAACAGTTAATGCTGTCTTGAGCCATCCGTGGCTAGCAGCAGGGGATTTTAACATCATTTCAATGAAAAATGAGTGTGTGGGGGGCTCTCCAACTAATGTCACCAATATGGAGGAATTCAATGATGCAATGTTTAATTGCGGACTCTCTGCGGAGACTTCGATGGTTACCCCTTTATGTGGACTAGTGGCATAGTCTGGCACGGTCTTGATAGAGCTTTGGTTAATGCCAGGTGGATGAAGATCTATCCAATTACTAGAGTTTCACATCCGCTGCGAGGTCGCTCGGTTCACTCATTATTGCTTGTTAAGCATGACTCAGGTGCCCGAACAGGTGGTACATTTTGATTTACAATTTTTTTGGCGAAATAATTCCACTCTCCTAGATGTAGTAGCTGAAGAGTGGTGCCATCCGAAGGCAAGATTGGGTATAGGGGATTTTCCTTGAAGTTGAAGCGTGTACGTAAACGCTTATTAGGGTGGAGCAAAGATACATTTGGGAATGCTTTTACTTCGGTGAAAGCTGCTAAAGAAGAATATTGTCAATGAGAAGTTGATTATGATTTGCATCGTGACGAGCTATCTAAGTCTCAGTTGTAGGAAACACGGGCCATTTTCACATAACAACTGGCTTTAGAATGTGTGTATTGGAAACAGAAAGTAGGAGTCAAATAGTTGTCGAAGGGGGACGCTAATACTGCATAGTTTCAAGTGCTGGTTAATCAACAAAGGAATAGCAACTTCATAGTGCGTATCAAGGATGACTCAGGTGTTTGGCTGGAGACAGGGGATAGCATTAAGACCTCAGATGTTGAGTTTTATTCGAATCTCTTTTCCTCAGAGGGCGTTAGAGGTCTATTACATCTACCTTTCGAGATTCCCTGGGTCACTGATGCCGATAATGAGATGATGCAAGCTCTACCATCACTCGAAGACCTCAAGTCTATTATTTTTCCTATGAGTATAGATAGTGCCCCGAGCCCAGATGGTTTTAGGATGGGCTTTTAGCAACATTGTTGGGAAGTTATTCGATTTGACCTACTCGATGCCATTCACAATTTTTTTTATGAGGCTCCAACAGCCTAAGGGTTGGTCTACTGTGCTCATACTGCTACCAAAAGTTCAAGGAACGGCCGAGTGAGGGGATTTTCATCCTATTAATCTATGCAATGTCTCCTCTAAAATCATCTCAAGGATTTTGACAAACAGATTGAATAAGTTGCTATCTTCGCATATTTCCCCTTGGCAGACGGGATTTGATTCGACACGGAGAATTGTCGAGAATATCCTCCTTGGTTAGGAAATGGTTTTTGATCTAGATAGGTGGCTCATCACCCCTAATTTAATTCTTAAACTAGATATGGGAAAGGCTTACTGTGATACCCCCACTTCTCCCTAGGATGCCTGCCTAGCTCTCGTTAGGACTCAATACAATCAAATTTAAACTTAAAGGTAACCAACTAATGGTAAACATCAATATAAAGAAAGTTGTTTCCTTAAATAAACATTCAAATCTTACATCACAAGTTCAAAAGGTACATCAAAATTTCCCAAAATTGCAGCCATCTAAAGTTGACTAATCAATTATATCCAAAATTCTAATCAAAAGGTAATCAAGTCGGTTTCTCCAAAAATCTTTCCATTTGAGCTCCTGTTAAGGAAAACAAATTAATGGGGTGAGCTAATGCTCAGTGAGGCCAAGAAAAGCATGCAAACACATAATTCAAGTAACAAAAACACTTGTACAAAAAATAAGGCTAGAAAGTTCAGGTAATTTACAATAATAATAAAGCACAATTAATAAAGATACGGGAGTTCTTAGGAGCTGATTTCCACTTTCTTTGCCAAAACTCGATCCAAAACCTCCACGTGATGACACTCCGTCAACCGGGTAGGTATTAAGTTCGTAGAACTCCACTTACTTCACAATTCCGTTCACCATTACATCCCCTGTTTCGGGCCCGCACTTCAACTATAAAAGGTGATACTATTCGAGTATGCCAAGCGAGATCTCTCAAAAGATCAAACTTTACGATTTTCTCATGGTTCACCAAGTTTCTCGACCAAACCCATGCCGGCTCGAGTCACAAGGTTAGCTAATGAGTTTTGGGCATCCCCTGATGTACTATTACAATTGCAACAATTGTAACAATTCACTTCACACAATTCAATTATTAATTCACGTAAAAGAGAACGAGTGCGATAAAAGTACACACTCGTCTCGACAATTCCAAAATACTCAATTAATAAGGAACAATTCAAGTATTTAGCAACAATTCATGCATTTGACACTCACCAAATCAAAAGTAAGTGAGCAAATAAAGTCTTTAGTTGTCTGCTCCGAGATTCCCTTCAAAATCCTCTTGAGCACCTGAAGAAATAGTGATTAACCATCACTCACATATACTCACAACCACTTATCTTTCAAGGAAGAAAATACACATTTAAAATTTAAGACAATGTCTTAGAAGAGTTATAATCCCTCGAAAATTGAGATTCACAAATGAATGTGCAAGGTCACAAGTTCGAATTAAGTTAAAGGAGTTTTTTCTCATTAAAACGTTGAAATAAGGCTCAAAGAGAACTCAAAAGTGGTTTTTTATTCAAGTCGTGGTAAGTAAATCACAATTCCAGAAGAAAGTACAATATTCACTTTCGGCATGAAAATTGAGAAAAAGGTAGACGTTCACATTTTCCAAACTAATGGAGATAAAAGTCATCTAAAACTCCACTTATTTTCATGGTAAAAGTCAAGGCTAAGGGTCCGAGGTTCAAGTATAAAATTAGTGCAATTCACCAAGAACTCCTCTAGCTAAAACGCTCCCTTTTTTTGAGTTTAAACTCACGAAAATCGAGGCAAAACTAGGGTTTGAAGGTCATTTTTCTAGTATAAAATAAGGTGCCATTAACCAAGAAAATGGAACAACCAAGAAAATGCATTAAGAGAGGTTTAATCTTCGAAAACCAAGATTTGAAATGCAAGTTTAAAGTTCTAAAGGAACCTTGTATTTCACCATGAAATTACACCTAAAATAGTCCAACAATTTCAAAAAAGGACGGAAAGTACTTAAAAGAAATATTTGTTTGAAAACAGAAAATTTCCAGATTAGTGTGACACTACTTTGAAAAATCGTATCTCGAGTTCCGTAAGTCCAAAAATGGAAAACTTTATACCCGTTGGAAACTATATTGAAAGTGCCAAACTTCACAGAAGACACTTTTTCAAGATTCCAACCTGGAAGTATTCAAATTTCAATTCAAAGTTGTAGTTTCCAGAAGACAGGACAGAACCAGTTTCGGTTTTTCAGCAATGTTTGGAAATTTGGAAAAAATCACAGAAAGTGAATCAGCCTTTGAAATTTATAACACAAAAAGATTTCCAAACCAAGTTTCGAACACCACAAGCGGAACTAAATTTGGAGTTTTGAGTAACAAGATATAGCAGTTTGAAGTTGACCGCTTTTAGCAACCTGTTCAGAAGATTTTTCAGTTTCCAGCTTAAACACAGTTTTGAAATCAGACCATATCTAACTCTACACAAGCTCAAATTGAGAATGGTTTTTGGCGTTAGAAACTAGGTTCAAAATTCTACATTTCATCAGAAGACATCATTTTCAAAATCTTTTTACAAGTGAGACAAAATCGTGCCACAAGATGCAGCTTCCCAGTTTCTCTCGGACAGACAAGTATAACAGGACGGTCTAATTTGCCGATTCTCTACGGTTTACTCAAAACGTACTAGCAGGGGATTCTTATACCATTTGAAAGTTCTGAATTTCTAGTTTTGAATGCCACAAACGGCACTCAATTTTGACTTTTGTACAAAGAGTTATGTTCAGACAAAGGACCACTGGTTGGCTACCCTGCTAGCGAATATCCAGATTTCGAACTTTTCCAAAACTCAAGTTTTATGTAATCATTTGAAATGATTTTTGAAAGACACTTTCTACACACATAATAGAACATATATCAATTAGTTTAGCAGCCAAATAAGCAACAAAATTTGAATTCAAAATAGGACAACAAGAATAGCAAATTTGGCCAGCACCCTCTCACGGTTTCTTCCAATTTTCTTGCCACTAACCAACCAATATCAAGCTATAATTCACATAAACAACAACAATCAAGCAATATCCTCAAGTCAGCTACCTCATAGGTCATCTCAAGGCTGCTAGCCTAGAATATAAAGCAAGATAAATGTTCCCTCAAGTCCGCTAGCCTATAAATTTGATTAGGGTTTCAAACCCATGAAATTTAACCATCAATCTTTGTATAAATTGAAAGATTAAAGGAGGGTTGAATGGTTACCTTCCAACCAACTAAAACTTAGATGAAAGTGAGAGTTTCCTCCAAAATCTCACTAAAAAACTCCACAAGAGTGCATCTTTCTTCAAGCTAGGGTGAAATTCCAAGTGGTTTGTGAGTTGGATGATGAAAAGCAAGCAAACTTGGAGCTAGAAAATGAAGTTTTCTTCTTCCCTTTGGAGCTTCTAGGGCTGGCCAAAAATAAGAGAGAGAGAGTGTGTGTGTGTGTGTGTGTGTGTGTTTGTGGTTTGATTCTTGGGAAGAAAGAATGAAGAAAAGGTGTTGGACAAGCAAACTTAAAGTTGCAAAAAGTCAACTCTTAATAGTAGCAAAATAGGGTTGTGTACCACCACTTCCTCTCTTATTTGTTACACTTATACACTAATCTTCCAAGGTAATTCCTCTAACACTGTAATTACTCACCCTTACTAGTCTAGTATTAAATCCTTAAGTCTCCACTTAGTCGTACCAGCGCGACTTTCGAGAAACGTTCGACGCGAACGCAATAAAGCGAAATTTAAGTCACTCACATCTAATCTCTCAATTAACTTTTCTTAGTCTACTATTAATCATTCTTAATTTTCCATGATTAATGTACTCTCGGATCAAACTTGCTTCAAAAAATGTGCATTCACTATGATATAGGCAACCCTAGGGGAAGACCCTCCTAGAACCTCCCAACCTTGTAATTATCAGAGTTGGATCTTTTCCCCCAACATAAATTGAACTCGATTGTTCTCATGAACTCAAGACCTCTGACACACAAAGGTAATCAGCAACCTTAAGCAAATAAGGATGGATGAAGCGACACCACGATTAGGGAACAAGCTAATCGATAAAGTCTGATTTGAATCCTAAGCTATGAACTCAAGAATTCAAGAGTAAGTTCGGTTAAGAACTGGAAGGAAAATTCCTCACGATTTCTGGTTGTAATCTCTCCTTTACTCTTACAAGAGGTGCCTTTTTATAGGCTAAAACTAGGGCAAAATCCGGCCCACATAAACCTGGAAGAAATTCGGTCCGCACAAAGAGCTTAAAGAGCCAGCTCTTTAAGGCTTTCCGATAAGGCCCAATAAGTAATAATATACTAAACGCCTAACAACTACTAAACTAGACAGTCTTGAAACAACTACCAACTAAGCTAACAAGTATGAGATCATTCCTTCGCTTCAAACGTACAAGTGAACAAAGTAACTTCATGGTCTATCGAATCTTCAAACCTAGCTTGCTCCTTGCTTGTATGGTGAATGATCAAGGCTCGTAAAGCTTCCTTCACCTTCTTGGTTCTTGATCTTGTCATCGGACCACCAATGTTGATCAAAGGGTCCTTGACCCAAGGTTGGAGTTGTTGTGCGCCCGTATCCGCATCATTCCCTCCCTCTTCGAAAGGATTCGTCCTCGAATCTTCAAAGTCTGTATCAAAGTCAAAAGGGGATAGGTCAGACACATTAAAAGATGCGCTTATGCCATACTCACTTGGAAGTTCCAATTTGTAGGCATTGTCGTTGATCCTCTCTAGTACACGAAAAGGTCCATCTCCTCTTGGATGTAACTTGGTCCGTCGAGAAGCAGGAAACCTTTCTTTCCGCATGTGCACCCAGACCCAATCACCGGGTTCGAATACAACATGTTTTCTACCCTTGGATGTTGTGCATATTGCGTATTTTTCTTCTCAATTTGAGCTCGAACTTTCTCATGCAAGGTCCGAACAACCTCTGCCTTTTTAACACCATCTGCGCTTAAACACTTCATCAACAGGAATAGGTGATAAATCGAGAGGGGTTAGCGGCTGAAACCCATAAACAATTTCAAAAGGAGAATGATTAGTAGTAGAATGAGTGGTTCGGTTATATGCAAACTCAGCGATAGGCAAACATTCTTCCCACTTCTTCAAGTTCTTTTGAACAATGGCTCGAAGTAAAGCACCAAGGGTTCGATTGGTTACCTCAGTCTGACCATCCGTTTGGGGATGACTAGAAGTAGAAAACAACAACTTAGTTCCCAACTTTCCCCAAAGTGATTTCCAGAAATAGCTTAAGAATTTCACATCCCTATCACTGACAATAGTACGCGGTACTCCATGCAATCTAACCACATCCTTGAAGAATAAATCAGCAATATGGCGCGCATCATTTGTTTTCCTACAAGGGATAAAATGAGCCATTTTAGAAAATCTATCCACGACAACAAAGATACTATCCATACCTCTAGAAGATCTTGGTAAACCAAGCACAAAATCCATGGATAAGTCTGTCCAAGGAGCATGAGGTACGGGTAGAGGAGTATACAATCCATGAGGGTTACTCCTTGACTTTGCCTGCTTACACTTTAAACACTTATCACAAATGTTAGCAATGTCACACCTCATTTTAGGCCAATAAAAATGTTCATGCAAAATGTCAAGAGTTTTATCAATACCGAAATGTCCCATCAACCCTCCACCATGAGGTTCTCTAACAAGTAATTCCCTAAGCGAACAATTGGGAATACATAGGCGATTTTCTTTGAACAAGAAACCTTCATGCCTATAGTACTTTTGAAATGCAGCCTGTTCACAAGCTTGAAACACATTAGAAAAATCGTCATCATGTGCATACATGTTTTTAATGTGCTCAAAACCAAGTAGCTTAGTGCTCATGTTAGTGATCAAAGTATACCTCCTAGACAATGCATCCGCAACGACATTATCTTTCCCCTTCTTATACTTAATGATGTACGGAAAGGAATCAATAAATGCAATCCACTTCGCATGTCTTTTATGCAACTTTCCCTGACCCTTAAGGAATTTAATTGATTCATGATCAGTATGTATCACAAATTCCTTAGGCATAAGATAATGCTGCCACACTTCAAGAGCACGCACAACAGCATACAATTCTTTATCATAAGTAGGGTAATTAAGAGCTCCCCCACTCAACTTTTCACTGAAATATGCCAAGGGTCTATGATTTTGATGTAAGACAGCCCCTATGCCGATCCCACTAGCATCACATTCAACTTCAAACGTCACATCAAAATTAGGCAAAGCAAGAATAGGTGCTGAAGTTAACAAATCCTTAAGCTTATTAAATGACTCTTCTTGCTCTTTTCCCCATTGAAACCCCACATTCTTTTTAATTGTCTCATTCAAAGGTGCTGCAATAGTACTAAAGTCTTTAACAAATCTCCTATAGAAACTTGCAAGACCATGAAAAGACCTTACTTGAGACACATTGGTTGGAGTCGGCCACTCTAAGATGGCTTTTACCTTGGCGGGATCAACACGTATGCCATTTGCACCAACAATATATCCAAGGAAATTAACTTCAGGAGTGCAGAAGACACATTTTTCCATGTTAGCAAACAACCTATTTTCACGCAAGGCACTTAAAACAAGTCGCAAATGCTCAACATGTTCATCTAAAGACTTGCTAAAGATCAATATATCATCAAAATAAACAACAACAAACTTCCCAAGAAAATGCCTTAAAACATGGTTCATTAACCTCATGAAAGTACTTGGAGCGTTTGTTAAGCCGAAAGGCATCACAAGCCACTCATAAAGACCATATTTTGTTTTGAAAGCAGTTTTCCATTCGTCTCCTTCCTTTATCCTTATTTGATGATAACCAGATCTTAAGTCAATTTTAGTGAAAATGATTGCCCCATGCAATTCTTCTAACATATCATCTAACCTAGGAATAGGATGACGATACTTAACAGTAATTTTATTAATTGCACGACAATCTGTACACATTCTCCAAGTCCCTTCTTTCTTAGGCACTAAAATGACTGGAACTGCACAAGGACTAAGAGATTCACGTACCTGGTCCTTTTCAAGGAGGGAATCGACTTGCCTTTGGATTTTCTTTGTTTCCTCCGGATTTGCTCTATAGGCTGGTCGATTTGGGAGAATTGCTCCAGGAACAAAGTCGATTTGATGTTCGATACCTCGAATTGGAGGTAATCCTTTTGGTAGTTCCTCCGGAAACACATCCTTGAATTCCTGCAAAAGAGAGTAGATTGCACTAGGAAGAGAATCGGTTATGCCTAGTGTGTAAAAAGAAGAATAATCAGCTTCCCTGTACAGAAGTACTATGAGAAGACTTTGTGCATTCAAAGCCCTACCTACCTCACGCACACTTGCATAGAAGCTCTTTTTGTTCACTTTCAAGCTTTCGGCCTCACTAAGTTTTTTTCCACTCGAATTTTCTTTTTCACTCAACTCGGCCTCTACTTTCTTTTTTTCCTCATCCTCAGGCACATTCGGTTTTTTCTTTGCCTCTCTCAGTTGCCTTTTCTCTCGCTCTTTTCTTAGATGCAATTGTTCCTCATACACTTGTGTAGGTGTCAAGGGTGAAAGAGTGATCTTGAGGTTGTCCATAATGAACTTATACTTATTAGTGAGGCCAATATGATCAGCCTGCCGATCATACTCCCACGGACGCCCTAACAAGACATGACTAGCTTGCATAGGAATTACATCACATAAAACTTGATCCTTGTATCGACCAATAGAAAAAGCGATTAAAGCTTGTTTGGTCACCTTGACTTCCCCCCCATCATTTAACCAAGATAGTCTATAGGGTTTAGGGTGGTAAGTCCATGAAAGGTGCTTTTGCTCGACAAAGTCAGCAGCTACGCAATTAGTACAAGAGCCACTATCAATGATCATGAGACATACCTCATCTCCAATTTTGCATCTCGTATGAAAAATGTTGGTCCGTTGGAGATCATCTTCTTGAGCTTGTGCATTTAGCACTCTCATAGTCACCATAGTTCGAGCCACGGGGTCCTCTTCTATTTCAACCAAGTCAGCATCCTTCCCCTCTTCTTCAAGCGGTGGCATGTCCGCATATTCCTCCTCTCCTTCGCTTTGCCACATTCCCTCTTCATTCATGTACATGATGCTTCGGTTAGGGCATTGAGCCATGAGGTGGCCAATTCCCTTGCATTTGAAACATGCCTTTGGCTGGTTGGTAGACGTATTTGGCCTTGGAAGAGTTGGTCGCGGGGTTGGTTTAGAAGGAGTTGCACTCGGATGGAACGGTTGCTCCATTCGCCTGTTTTCCCTTTCTTTATTGCCTTGCCTTGGCCAAGCATTGGATGTTGGCAATTGATCTCTTCTCCAAGGTGTGGAAGAGGATGTAGTGGTTCGGCCACTAGGTGTCTTTATAGGTAAGGCTTGCCTTTCCACCTTCTCTGCATAAGACACCATTTGTTGTAGCTCAAAGTGGTCTTGAAGCTCAACCTTCTTCCGAATTTCAGGATTTAATCCATTAAGAAATCTTGCCATGGTTGCTTCCGAATCCTCTTGTATATTGGCCCTTATCATTGCTACCTCCATTTGTTTGTGGTACTCATCAACTGAACTGGACCCTTGGGTGAGTCGTTGGAGCCGATTGTACAAGTCTGTGGTGTAATGGAAGGGTACAAATCGTTTCCTCATCACTTGCTTCATTTCAGCCCAAGTGTCAATTGGTTGTTCCCTATTTCTCCTCCTTGTGGCACATACTTGCTCCCACCAAATGGATGCATAATCTTCAAATTCAATAGCTATAAGTTTCACCTTTTTCTCTTCAGAGTAACTGTGGACTTCAAACTCTTGCTCAACTCACCTAACCCAATCCAAGTAAGCTTCTGGATCATTTTTTCCATGAAAGGTAGGCATCTTGGTCTTGATGGAACCAAGATTGTCATCGGTTCTTCTAGGTCGGTCTCGACCTTCCCTCGCTCCCTCTTGGCTTCTCCTTGATCGAAATGAGGTGTGAGAATGATACCCCTCATCATCCGCATCATGATTATCACTCTGAACACTCGAAACCCTATGGTGTGTATCTCCGGTACCTCGCATCTCAATGGCAGCCAACCTGTCGGATATTTGTGCCATCGCAAATTCATGTCTCTCCGCTTGTTTTTGAAGAGTTTGGAGCACCAGTTTGAGTGACACGTCGGTCTCAGACGGCTCAGGCATGTTCCCCTCTTGAGACATATTGTCTAACCTGCAAAACAAGTGTATCCTAGTCTACCTTGCAAAGCACTCGTGTATCACTCAAGGAAAACACACTCACTCTCAATTTTCCTTCTCGAAGTTCTTAAGACAACTCAACTCTCAAAAATTCCAGAATTAATTACCCTATAAGCAAGTAACAAGACACAAAGCAAAATTTTACAAATCTTAGAAAAACTCTACCCGAAGCTGGAATTTTTTTTTTGAGCTGTTGTTTTGCTGAGTTTCTGGTCAGTACTTTGGAAGGTAAATGGTGTTTCTGGAGTGCTCAAACAATCTATGAATCAGTCCTCAAATTTCAGTCAAATCGGATTGCAAAACTAGCTCAACCGATTTTAGAAACTCAAGAACTCCCAAGGCGGTTTGGGGCTAAGGTGTTTGGTTTGGTTTTGAAAACAGAATCTGGTGTGTTTGGGGCTGGTGAGGTCGTTTAGGGTCTTTGGAATTCAATCAAGATTGGAACTCAAGAGTTGGAAACCAATCAAGATTAGGAAACTCAAGTTTTGGGAAATCAACCAAGATTTGGAGATTAACCAAGATTTGGGAACCCACCAAGAATTGGAAACTCACGATTTTTTTGGAAACTTGATTTCCTTTGTATGAGAGCCAATTCCTTCTCTTCTTCCTTTTTTTTTTCTTTTTTTTTCCGGCTCTTCAAGGAACACAAATTCAGATCACACCAACAAGTTCAAGAAAACGGATGAAAGGTTATGCCAATTCCAAGAAATCCCTAGTTCTTGGTTTATTGTTCAAGAATTTTCAAAATAAGACTTGGTGGTCCAAGAACTTCAAGAATTTGTTCAAGAAGCTCAAGAACTTCCCCAAATTGCGTTGTGGTATTTAGGGTTTGCAAGAACAACAACCAATTCTCAAGAAATAGGCAAAACAGAATTTCAGCAATACTCAAAAGAAAATTCCAGCAATACTCTAGCAACTTGAATACTAAAACAAGATAAGATACGTGACTCTTTTTTTTTTCTTTTTTTGTCTTTAAACCCTAACAACCCAAACACAAATATAACAAACCCAAGAACTTGGACAGAAAACACAAAAAGACAACACCCAAACAGTTTTTTTTTTGACTCGGATGAACAGTAACGTGAACAGTACGCTACAGTATGATGAACAGTATTTCGGAATAGTAACGATGAACAGTAATCGCTACAGTTTTTTTTTTTTGACAAAAAGACAACTAACAAGATATGAACAACTTCAATTAAAAGAGAATTAACCTGATGCTCTGATTACCAACTGATATAGGCAACCCTAGGGGAAGACCCTCCTAGAACCTCCCAACCTTGTAATTATCAGAGTTGGATCTTTTCTCCCAACAGAAATTGAACTCGATTGTTCTCATGAACTCAAGACCTCTGACACACAAAGGTAATCAGCAACCTTAAGCAAATAAGGATGGATGAAGCGACACCACGATTAGGGAACAAGCTAATCGATAAAGTCTGATTTGAATCCTAAGCTATGAACTCAAGAATTCAAGAGTAAGTTCGGTTAAGAACTTGAAGGAAAATTCCTCACGATTTCTGGTTGTAATCTCTCCTTTACTCTTACAAGAGGTGCATTTTTATAGGCTAAAACTAGGGCAAAATCCGGCCCACATAAACCTGGAAGAAATTCGGTCCGCACAAAGAGCTTAAAGAGCCAGTTCTTTAAGGCTTTCCGATAAGGCCCAATAAGTAATAAAATACTAAACGCCTAACAACTACTAAACTAGACAGTCTTGAAACACTACCAACTAAGTTAACAAGTATGAGATCATTCCTTCGCTTCAAACGTACAAGTGAACAAAGTAACTTCATGGTCTATCGAATCTTCAAACCTAGCTTGCTCCTTGCTTGTATGGTAAATGATCAAGGCTCGTAAAGCTTCCTTCACCTTCTTGGTTCTTGATCTTGTCATCGGACCACCAATGTTGATCAAAGGGTCCTTGACCCAAGGTTGGAGTTGTTGTGCGCCCGTATCCGCATCACACTATTTCTCGCCAAACGAGCCGTAGAAAAATTAAATTTGCTAACGAAACATTGTAGAAATATAAGTGAGACATCGTTCCATAAAAAATGGTTTTAAAATGGTTGAAATAAATTATTCGGGGAAAACAGGTGAATAATTAATTAAATAAGCTAGTACAATAAAATAAAAGTAAGAAAAATTCGGGTCCTCACATCATTCCCCCCTTAAAAGAATTTCATTCTCGAAATTCACACTTTGATTCAGGAACAACTCTAGATTCTTCTTTCGGATCTTCTCTGCGAGGACCTAAAAATTTTCTTACGTTTTTTTTATTTTACTGGCTTATTTAATTATTTATAACCGTTTATTCTGAATAATTTATTTCAACCATTTTAAATCTATTAACATGGAACAAGGTCTCACTTATATTTTTAAAATGTCCCGTTAGCAAATTTAATTTTTCTGTGGCTCGACTAGTAAGGAATAGCGAATATACATTTTTTGAGACAATATTCGGTCCGAGAGTACAATAATCTTAGAGAATTAAGAATGATTAATAGTAGACTAAGAAAAATTAATTGAGAGATTAGATGTGAGTGAGTTAAAATTAAGTTTTTATCGCATTCGCGTCAAAAGTTTCTCGGAAGTCGTGCCGGTCCAATTAATTGATGAATTGAGGAATTTATATTAGACTCATAAGTATGAGTAATAAAAGTGATAGAGGAATTACCTTGGAGGATTAGTGCATGAGTGTATCAAACTCGAGAGAAAGTGGTGGTACGAAACCCTATTTTGACACTAGTGAGAGTTGACTTTTGGCAAACTTAATAACCACTTTTCATCCAAGCTTCCCTCACAAGTTTCACCACACCAAACCCTCATCTCTCTCACCTCATTCAACCGACCCAAAGGGGAGGGAAAGGGAAGAAAGGAACTTCATCTTCTAGCTTCGATTTGGCTTGCAAATCAGCGTCCAACCATCAAACCTTTTGGAGATTCACTCTAGTTAGGAGAAAGAAGCACTCTTGTGGAATTCTTGGAGAAATTTTGGTGAAAAAATGTGGTATTCATCTAGGTTTAAAGGGTAATCATTTCATCTCTTTAATATTTCCAATTATCCAAAGTTTAACGGTTAATTTTCGTGGATTTGAAACTCTAATCGTGTTTATAGGCTAACGGACTTGAGGAACCATTTATCTCGCTTTGAATCATAGATTAGTTGTCTTGATGAGGTCTCTAGGTAGTTGACTTGAGGCTTGATTGTTTGATTATGGTTGTTTATGTGATGAATGAGATGATTATGGTTAGAAAGTGGAGAGAAATCGAAGGAAAGTTGCGAAAGGAAGCTGGCCGAAATTCTGGTTATGTTGTTCTATTTAAGTTTCAAAATTTTGATACTTGGTTGACTATTAAATTGATGGATATATGTTGTATATTGTGTGTACAAAGTGCCTTTCAAAAATCACATCGAATGGTTGCACAAAACTTGAGTTTTGGTAAAGATTCAAATATGGAAAACGCCTAGTAGGGTACCCGTAAAGTGGTTCTTTGTCCAAACATAACTTTTTGTGCAAAAGTTGAAATTGAGTTCCGTTAGTAGCATTCAAAACTAGACATTCAGAGCTTTTGAACGGTATAAAAATCCCCTACTAGTTCATTTTGAGTTATCCATAGAGAATCGGCAAAGTCAGCTGTTCTGTTTTGACTGTCTATTCGAATGAAACTGGGAAGCTGCACCTTGTGGGTCGATTTTGTCCCACTTGTGAAAAGATTTTCGAAACAATGTCTTTTAATAAATTGTAAAATTTTGAACCTAGTTTCTAATGCCATAAACCATTCTCAATTTGGAATTGTATAGAATTAGATATGGTTTGATTTCGAAACTGTGGCAAAGCTGGAAACTGGAAATTTTCCCTTCCCTGCTGACCGAATGGTCAAGTCTGTTTTGGGATATTATATTTCAAAAATTTTAGTATCATTTAACCATAAATTGCTTATTAAATGTTTCTAGAACCTTGGTTTCAAAAATGGAGCGAATTGGGGCTGATTTCATTGGACAAAACTTTTGAAAAAGGAAGAGAAATAAGATGGCAGATTAACTTTGAAAATTTCACCAATTTTGGTCGTTTTGTTAATTGCCTTCCCGTGCAAGTTTTTGCCTAAATTTTGATAAAGAGGTAGTCCATATATGGAAGTTTAAGTGTACCAAATTTGGCATAATTTCAATACCATTTCGATACCCAAATGATGCCCCCAAAGACTGCTCTTCAAATCTGGAAATCCACTGATCAGGTCGTGAAAATCAACTGACTTCAAACTGTTATATCTTGTTGCTCAAAACTCTAAATTTAGTTCTGCTTGTTGTGTTTGAAAGTTGGTTTGGAACCCTTATTGTGTTATAAATTTTAGAGACCGGTTCACTTTCTGTGAATTTTATCGAATTTCCAAACATAACTGAAAAACCAAGACTGGTTCCATCCTGTCTTCTTGAAACTGAAATTTTGAGCTGAAATTTGAATGACTTCCGGTTGAAATCTTGGGAAAGTATCTTCTGGAAAGTTTTATTACTTTTAATCTAGTTTCCAACAATGTAAAGTTTTCCATTTTAGGATGTACCAAACTCAAGATCTAATTTTCTAAGTTTTGTCGCGTAAAGCGGAAAATTTCCGATTTCGTAGGAAATGAGTTTTGAGAACTTTTCATTTCCTTTTGATATTGATAGTTTGTTTTAAACCCAATTTCATGGAGAATACAAGTTTTCCATTGTGACTCTAAATTCTCACTTTTGAATCTTGAATTTCAATAGAATGAAGCTCTTTTGAGACATTGTTCTAAATTTAAGCAAATACATTTCCTTTCTTGTATGTTAAGTGATTGTGAGTATATGTGAGTAATAATTGATCACTATTTCTTCAGGCGCTCAAGAGGATATTGAAGGAAATCTCGGAGCGGAACACTAAAGGACTTATTTACTCATTTTTTTTGATTTGGTGAATGTCAAGTGCATGAATTGTTGCTATATATTTGAATGGTTCTTTGTTTATGAAGTATTTTGGAATTGTTGAGACGAGCATGTACTTTATCGCACTAGTTCTTTTTTAAGTGAATTCATAATTGAATTGTGTTAAGTGAAAATTATATTTGTGTTGAAGCGATGTCGATTGTAGTGAATCTCATCGGCTTATAATTATATTTGTGTTGAAGCGATGTCGATTGGAGTGAATCTTATCAACTTATATTTATAATAGTGGGGGACGCCCAAACTCATTGGCCGACCTTGCGACTCGAACCGGCATGGGCTTGGTCGGGAAGGTTGATGAGCCATGAGAAATTTCATAAGTTTGATCTATATGAGAGATCTCGCTTGGCATACTCGAGTAGTATCGTCTTTTATAACAGAAGTGCGGCTCCGGAAAAGGGGGCATAATGGTGAACGGGAGTGTGAAGTAAGTGGAGTTCTACGGACTTAATACCTACCCAGTTGACGGAGTGTCATCACGTGGAGGTATCGGATCGAGTCTCAACAAAGCAAGTGGAATCTAGCTCCTGAGAGCTCTCGTATCCTTATTGAGTGTGTTTATTGTTAATTGTTAATTACTTGAACTTTATAGCTTTATTCTTGTATAAATATGATTGTTATTTGAACTATGTGTATGCATACTTTTCTTGGCCTTATTGAGCGTTTGCTCACCCCATTAGTTTATTTTCCTTAACAGGAGTCTGGGATGGAAAGATTTTGGGAAGTCAACCTGATTACTTTTGATTAGAATTTTGGATGTAATTAATTAGTCGACTTTTGGTGGTTGTAATTTTTTTGGGAATGTTGATGTACCTTTTGGAAACTTATGATGTAAGATTTGAATGTTCCATTAAGGAAGTAACTTTTCTTTATTTCGACTTTTATTATTGGTGGTTATCCTTTAAATTTGAATTAGACTTGTATCGAGTCCTGGTAAGAGTTAGGCAGGCGTTCTGCAGATACCCTTGGATTCGCCCTAAGGAGAAGTGGGGGCGTCACATTCTCTTCTACTTCCTAAGTCACTTCCTCTATTCTATGATTTCTCCATAAGACCTTCACCAGAGGGATTTGCTTGTGTCTTAATTCCTTCACTTTCGATCTAAAAGCTTTACCGGCCTTTCCTCATGTGGCAATTCTCATTGAAATTCTAGTTCTTCTAATACAACTCACACTTATTGAACTTAGCAAAAAGTGGGCGCTCCATTATTTTGTAGAACTATCATCAGGTGTCTTTCATGATCTTCTTGAACCTTAGAATATACCGATATGTCATCAATAAATGCCACCACAATTTGATCCAAATACGGATTAAAAAAAAATTCGATGCATTAAGTCCATAAATACTGTTAGTGCTTTAATCAACCCAAAGGGTGTAACTACGAATTCAAAGTGCCAATATCTTGAATTAAAAGCGGTCTTAGATACATCAGTTTCTAGGATTCTCAACCGGTAATAGCCCTGCCTTAAATCCAACTTGGATAATACCACAGCTTCTTGCAGTTGATCAAATTCTCATCTATGTAAGGCAAAAGGGTATTTGTTCTTAATGGTCACATTATTCAAGTTTCGATAGTTTATGTATAGACTCAATTTCTATTTCAAGTATCATATCCTGTCCCTTAATTTCCAGACTCATTAAATTTATCAAATATTTCTTTTCGCCAATCCAAATCTCACAATTTTAATATATCAAGTTGGCAATCAGACGTTGGGTTCTAGTTTCAACCCTAAGTTCTCGATTTTTGTCCACCGCTAATCCTGGTCACCTCCAAGACCTCGGGGTTATCTACACCCTCAAGTATGATCTCGACCACGTCTACTACCCTTCATGTTTTATCACCAATCTAAAAATGTGGAACAAAGTTTAAATATACATATAAGCCAAAAATCAATTAAAAACAAGGTAAAGTTGTATAAGTCATACAAGATTATAATAGTTACACCAAGCGAGGATAATTCATCAAATCATTTCAAAAGAAAGGGGATACAAACAAAATCATAGAAAAACATGCTAAGTCGCAAATGTACAAAACAACAAAAGAACTTTATCCCCTACACAAAAGATTACAACTTCTAAAAGCGCCTGTCTAGACTATGGGAAAACTAAACCCCAATTGCTCGAGGGGAGTCAGATCCATCCCCACTCGCATAGCTTTTACTATTTGGAGTTTTCTCACAGCCATTAGCATTAATCACCCCTTTTCGCACTCAACTGCTTTGTAGTGGACCTAGCAGGCTATCGGGTATTTCCTCTTTTTAGAGGTATTAGGATAACTTGAAATCTGATGTTCGGTACTACCACAACTCAGACATTTCCCATGATTTCTCTAACACATGGCCTCAGTGTGGTTAAACTTGTCACAGTATCCACAAATCCCACGAGAAATCATGGCCTGACCAGTTTGAGAATTTCCTTTATATTTCTTCTCCAGTTTCACGTTCTTGTGTAGCAACTCAATTTTCTCTGCATATTCTTGTTTCCACTATCCTTCACAGCAGTCAGCCAATTTCTTTTAAAATTCTATCTCCTTTCGAAGAATGTCCATTTCCTTATGCATCTCTCCCAAATTTGTCATCTCACCAGTTGGCTTAAGTCAAATTCTAATCTGACAGACAAATCAAGGAATCAAAATGAGTAACTATTCACAATGGAAACTCTGGCTATTTTGCTCTTGACTCTCCACAAGATTACTATCATCACTTATAACTATAAAAAGATACGGAGATCTTATTCCTTAATATAAAAATTCTGCACTCTAACCCCACTCTCCAATATTAACTTACAAAGTTGCTCGAGAAGAAACCCTAACCCCTTACTCTTACTAGTGCCTTATTTCGTTCTCTCAAACCAATTTCTATTGTTTCAAGGTTAGACCCTCCGTGAAACTTAAATGGGGTGAACTTCAAGAATTGCTCTATTCTCACACCTCCATTGGTTCTTAGGTTGGTTGATTGGTTTAGAACTTTGGTACTCAGCTGACCATGCTAAGATATCAATCATATGGTTAATAGCAGTAGCTACCAGGTTATCCCTTTCATTTTTAGGGTTTTGGTTTGGTCTAGTTACCGTTTCTTAATCATCCTCTTGAGCTTGGGATTGCCTAACCCCTCGCCCTCGGCCCCTTTCACTTCTTCGGCCACCCATAAATTTAACATTTAAAGGCCTGATGTAAAATAAGTACACAAAAACGAAGTTTGAAAATGACACTTTGATCATGCAAAATGAAAATAATAAGGGAGACACTGAAATAATTGTAAATGTGTACAACCCATAGCATAGATTTGAAGTCATAGAATGTAAGTCCCAAAGACAACCAAGAGGGGGGGGGTGAATTGGGTTGATTAAAATCTTAACCAAATTTATGCACTTTTTCTTTAATAAAAAATTTACCTTCTTTTCTAGTAATGATCAACCAAGTAGATTAGAAGACAAGAGCAATATTGATCAGAAACACAAGTATAGACAAGCAATGAGAATTTTATTAAACAGAAAAGTAAATTAGGGAAACAAACCAAGTGTCTACCAAGCTATCCTCAAACTTGAAGACCACACACTAGGAAGAGCAACTTCTCTTAGATGAAAGAAGATCAACTAGATGTACAAAGAAGGGAGCACTTCTTCCTTGCCCTAAGCCTCACTTAGTCAAGCTAAGAAGTTTTACAATCACTCAGAAAAACCCTCAACAAAGCTACACTAAAGATCCTTTCAGTCACAAAAGAAATGCTCACCAGAAATTCACACCACTTTAAAACAAATCTTGCTTTGGAGACTATTTTCTAGCTAAAATATCTCTTGAGATCTTGTAAACAAAGTGTGCAAAAGTCCTTCCTTCGTTCAGAACAGTTTGCTTTTAAAGGGGAACAAAAATGGGCTTCATTAAAGCTTCCAACGGATAGAAGGCAGATGAAGGGTCAGCTAGCCGTTGGGGCTTTCGGACGTCCGACGATCAAATCATCGTCCGAACCAAACGTCCGAAAACCGCCAAGTTGAAGTTCGGACGTCCGATGAGATTTTTGTCGTCCGACAGCACAGCGTCCGATCGTAGGCCGAGAGTTAGCAAGTTATCTTGGAATTTTTTGGACGTCCGATCTGGTTGATATGCGTCCGAGGTGTGCGTCCGATCCTTCCGGACGTCCGACAGTTTCCTTTCGGCCGTCCGACCTGATTGTCCTGTTTTTGCTTCTCATTTTGGTTGTCTTGCATTTCATGACATATTTGAACCTGATTCTTGGATAGACAAAAACACTTGTATTTGAAGGAGGTTAGATAAACATTTCAAAGTACCAAGAATGACAAACAAGACATACTTAAAAGACAGTATCTTTGATCGGAACAAAACAATGACTAAATTCGTTTATATTATTTCAATCTTGTTTGCCACATCCAAAGCATCGTAGACTGGAGTCAATCAAACATATGCTTTCCTTGTTCCATTAGGCCTGATCAATCTTGGTCAGTATAAACGAACTTTTGTGATCATCAAAACCAAGAATAACATTCTCCCCCTTTTTGATGATGACAAAACAAAAGTTTGAAATGAAATTTTATGATTGCAATGAAAACTCCCCCTTTCAAAATAGACAAGAACTCCCCCTGTCTTAGTGAATCACAAAATTTGAAAATTTTGAAAAACTCCCCCTCACAAGGCTGCCCATCCGAGTTAAACAATTAAGCATATCAGCCAATCCAAATTTAAACAATCAATCCAACATATCCTAACATCACCAATTATCAATCATACCAACATCACCAATTATCAATCATCACTCAATCCAATCATTTGATACCATCTCCCCCTTTTTGTCATCACAAACAGGCAACCAATCACATCAACACATCCACAAATTCACAAATTTAGACAAGTTCACACATCAAAACTTAGACCATCAATCAGAATAGACAATCCACAAATTTATTACATTCACATAAGCAGAATAGACAATCATTCATCAAAATATTCAGACATCCATCAAAACAGTACTTAAACATCCAAAACGAAACTTAAAATATCCATTACATTACATATTCATTGTTGAATACCACAAAAACATAAAAGAGACAAACAAAATGCAAATGTCCTAAATGATGAATTAAGTGGATCCAGGTGTCCTCCGAGAGAGCTGATATTGATCAAGATCCTCCTCTTCAGTTTCTTCATCATCTTCAGCAGCCTCTTCAACTGGTGCCTTGCCTTTATCTGATGTAGAGGTGCCATGAGGAGTCACAGGGGTTGAAGAACCAGGATCCGGAATTGATGAACTTGGATCAGTGGGGTGTGACTCTTTGTCATGGGAAACTTCCTCAACAACAGGGGGGGGAAACAGGAGGTTCTTTTTGTCTAGGAAGGCAGTTTGTTGCTCAGAGGACATAGTGAGCATTAGACCATGTTCTAGAAGAAGAACATGCTGTTTGAGTTCACGAAGGAGCTCAATTACTTCATCACTGGAAGAGGAAGATGCCTTAGAGGCAGATTTCCTAGGATGAATGGGAGTGAGTGGAATAGATGAAGGATCATGTGCAGCCTTAGACCTAAGTTCACTAGATGATGCACCCTTATAAGCCCACAAATTATCTTTAAAAACAAGATTTTTCCTTTCAAAATACCCTTTTGTAAAGGCATAAGAAGATGCTTCTTTAGGACAAACACCTAGAATAGGGACTTTGTAAAACTCAAAAATCTTTTGAAGAAACTTTCCATAAGATAATTTTCTGCGAGAATCAGTGGCATAGCGAAGTAAAAACTTGCACATGACAAAACCAAAATCAATACGAATTTTTTCTTGAAAACAATAAAAGAGGTACAACTCCATTTTGTTTGCATCAGTTCTATGGCCATCAGTAGGCACAAGCAGGTTTGAAATGATAGAAAAAGCAATTAAATTCACAGGGGCCAGATCATTCAATTTAGCATCAGCAGGTGAGGAAAAACTTCTTTTGAAATAGGTTAACATTTTTGTCCCATCAAAATGATTTGCCGCAGTCGGGAGCTCTTCATAGGAAAAGAAATTAGCAATCTTATCTTTGCATAAACGTTCAATGGTAGTATTTAAAATGGAGTTCACAATTTCAGAGTCAAAGATTAAGTCTACCCCATTAACCCTGGAAAATATTTCAGTTGGTCAGAACCTTTCCTTAGATTGGCAAAAAATTGATGCAACATATCAGGATAGTAGACATTTGGCATAGAAATAAGATGTGACCATTTCTGGAAAGCAAATAGACTCAGAATGGATTCTAAACCTATGGAGCGAAATTCAGAGGGGTTTACAGTTCTTTGAGGGATGACACCCTTCTGGGATATCCAGGAGTATTTGTCTTTCGCAGCATCATCAAAGAATGTAGGAGGAGGGGCTGATTTTGGAGGTGGTTGAGAAGATGTCCCCTGTCCAGATTCAGGCTGAGAGGAGTGTTGTGGTGTAGGCCGTGACATTTGACCCTTGATAGCTCCTCTTTTGAAGCGTTTGGATGTCCGTTTGACAGTGGGAAGACTCTCATCCTCATCCCTGAGTGGATGCTTGCGTCCGGCAGTAACTTTTCCTCCCCTTAGATTCACCATTGTGCGAAAAGTATGGAATGATAGATGCAAATGATACACACAGTAGTAGGAAAGTGAATCGCACAAAAATTTTGGAACAAAAAACCTTGTAGAAGATTTGACAGAGCGGTTATGAAAAGATAGGGTTTTGAAGAAAATTTGGGAATGTGCGAAGTGATAGATGATTCTGTGAAATGATCAGGAATAATGACTCGCAATTGATCAGGAACTGTTTTGGTTGAGTCAATTTGGGAATGGGGGCTTCAGAACGATATGAATTTGAGAGTGAGAGACAAGAGGGTTTTCGTCCGAGAGGAAATAAAATGGGAAGAGTCTGAAGCAAATGAGGAAGAAAGTTGTTTTAAAAAATGAGCCGTTGCACTGTCGGACGGCCGAACGAAGTTGTGCGTCCGACAGTTGCGTCCGAACAGGCGCAATTCTGGAAAATGGCTGAAGAACATCATCGGACGTCCGTTCATCTTCTTTCGGACGTCCGAAGACTTTGAGAAATTTTAGGATGATTTTTCGATTATTCCTAATTTTGATCTTAGATGAATGAACTGATCTAATGGCAGAGCTTTGGTAAAAATATCAGGAAATTGATCTTTAGAACAAACATAATTTACACATATTTCACCTTTTTGAACAAGATCACGAATAAAGTGATGCTTTATATCTATGTGCTTTGTCCTAGAATGATGAATAGGATTTTTAGTCAAATTTATAGCACTAGTATTATCACAGAATACAGGCATGCAGTCATACAACAATCCAAAATCATTCAAAGTGTGCTTCATCCATAAAAGTTGAGCACAACATGCACTAGCGGCAATATATTCCGCTTCGGTTGTAGACAAAGATATTGCATTTTGCTTTTTGCTAAACCACGAGACTAAACAATTTCCAAGAAAATGACAAGTTCCACTAGTACTCTTTCTATCCACACGACAACCTCCAAAATCAGCATCCGAATAACCATATAGTGCAAACTCATTAGATCTAGCATACCAAAGACCATAGTCTAATGTACCTTTCAAATACCTAAAAATCCTTTTTACAGCATTCAAATGTGATTCTTTTGGACAAGATTGAAATCTAGCACACAAGCAAACAGCAAACATAATATCAGGTCTACTTGCGGTTAAATAGAGTAGGCTTCCGATCATACCTCTATAATGCTTTTCATCCACATGATTACCTTCTTCATCTTTGTCAAGCTTTGTAGAAGTGCACATTGGAGTTCCAACTTGCTTTGAGTCCTCCATGCCAAACCTTTTCAGCAATTCCTTGGTATATTTTGCTTGATTTATAAAAATTCCCTCAAGCGCTTGATGTATTTGAAGTCCAAGGAAGAAATTTAATTCTCCCATCATACTCATTTCAAATTCATTTTGCATAGTGGTGGAAAACTCCTTGCATAGATACTCATTAGTAGCACCAAAAATAATATCATCAACATATATTTGCACAATAAGAAGGTCATTCAACACTTGCTTAGTAAAAAGTGTGGTGTCCACAACACCCCTTTTGAAACCATTTTCAATAAAAAAACCACTTAGTCTTTCATACCAAGCTCTTGGAGCCTGTTTTAGACCATATAAAGCTTTAGATAGTTTAAACACATGACTTGGAAATTTTGTATTTTCAAAACCGGGGGGTTGATCCACATATACTTCTTGATCAATAAAACCATTTAAAAAGGCACTTTTAACATCCATTTGAAACAATTTGAAGCCTTTAAAGCATGCAAAAGCAAGAAGCATTCTAATAGATTCTAATCTTGCTACGGGAGCAAATGTTTCATCAAAATCAATTCCTTCTTCTTGTGCATATCCTTTGGCAACTAATCTGGCTTTATTTCTTACAACAACACCTTTATCATCCAACTTATTTCTAAAAATCCACTTTGTACCAATGATAGGTTGATTTTGAGGTCTATTAACAAGTGTCCAAACTTCATTTCTCTCAAATTGATTAAGTTCTTCTTGCATTGCCAAAATCCAGTTTTCATCATTTAAAGCATCATTGATAGTTTTGGGTTCAAAGAGAGAAACTAAAGCAAAATTGTCAATCAATTTTCTAGATGAGGAACGAGTGTTTACCTTCTCGGATGGATCACCAATTATAAGCTCTTTTGGATGATTTTGGCTGAATTTCCAAGCCTTGGGAAGATCTTTGAGTGGATCATCATTTTTGTCTTCATCTTCTTCTTCTTGATCATTATGAACTTCATTTTCCATTTCAGTTGCTGCTGGTTTAGAGCTTCCTTCATTTCCAATTGATAGCTTTTCCATTCCTTCTCGAACACCTACATCATCATCCTCACACGAACTTTTGGAATTATCATCATTTGTTTCATCAAATGTTATATGTATAGCTTCTTCAATCACAAGAGTCCTTCTATTAAAAACTCTATATCCTCTTTTATTCTCACAATACCCCAAAAATATTCCTTCATCAGATTTTTTATCAAACTTACCAAGATGTTCCTTTAGATTCAAAATAAAGCATTTACAACCAAATACTTTGAAATAACCAACCGTAGGTTTCTTATCAAAAATCAGCTCATAAGGAGTTTTCTTTAAAATAGGTCTCAAAAGTATTCTATTCATCACATAACATGTAGTGTTTACCGCTTCAGCCCAAAGGTATTTAGGCAAACTACATTCACTTAACATAGTTCTAGCAGCCTCTTGTAGTGTCCTGTTTTTCCTTTCTACAACACCATTTTGTTGTGGAGTTCTTGCAATTGAAAACTCATGTGTAATGCCATTATGATCACAGAAATCTGGAAAACCACAATATTTGAATTCCGTTCCATTATCACTTCTAATCCTAACAATTTTTAAGCCAAGCAGATTTTGCACTTTAGCAAACAATGAAGTAAAATTCTTGAAGGCATCATCTTTATGAGCAAGAAATAGCACCCAAGTGTATCTAGAATAATCATCAACAATTACAAAACAATATCTTTTACCACCCAAGCTAGTAATTTGAGTGGGACCAAATAAATCAAGATGCAAGAGTTCCAAAGGTTTAGAAGTAGATACACACATCTTAGGTTTAAAGGAATTTTTTGTTTGCTTCCCAAATTGACATGCATCACATATTTTGTCCTTATCAAAACTGATTTTTGGCAAGCCTCTAACCAACTCCTTTTTCGAAATTTCCTTTAGTAAATCCATGTTAAAATGACAAAGTCTTCTATGCCACAACCAAGGATCTTCATTTGAAGCTTTAAGACATTTCAAGCTAGATGAATCAATTTTATCAAGAACCACAATATATATGTCGTTGAACCTCTTACCTTTGAACACAATATTATATTTGGAATCAAGCACAATGCATTCATGTTTTTTGAATAACACATTCAAGTCTTTATCACATAATTGACTAACACTAAGCAAGTTATAACTTAAGTTATCAACTAAGAGCACATTATGGACAAAAGTTTCACCATCCTTACCAACATCTCCTATACCAATTGTCTTAGCTTTCACATCATCACCGAATGTCACCTTTCCACTTGATTTTGATTTTAGCTTTATGAACAAGGAGGGATCACCGGTCATATGCCTTGAGCAGCCGCTATCAATAAACCATTTGGACTTGTTTGATCCTTTTTCCTGAAAATAGAAAGTGTTTGGTACCCTTTTTAATTTTTGGGTCCGCAATAGTTAGCATTGTATCTAACTAACCACATGCATTTCATCCCTTTGTTCAGATTTCTTTTCACATAGCAATCACCTTTCAGATGCCCTCTTTGACAACAAAAACCACACATAATGGAAGAGTCCTTAACATGTACTGGTTTGACATATCTCAATCCACCTTTTCTATATGTTGTGAAACCATGTGCATTTTTGTTGTGTGCAAATGTTCTTTGAAAAATAGTAGGATGTGTAGGTGACATGTTCCTTTTGATAAACTCCTGCTTTCTTTCTTTCAAAGTCTCATCCAAGTTGTCCATTCTCTTTTTTAAATCACCATGTCTTTCCTTCAGCATTTTACAAATATTTGTCTTTCTATCAAGCTCATTCTGAACATCAATTCCGGCTCTTACAAGACATTCATTGTCAGTCTTTAGTTGTTTATTTTGTTGAAGGAGACATGCATTTTCATGAATGAGAAAAGCAATTTTCTGTTTTAGCTGCTTGTTCTTATCATAAGATTCCTTCAAAGCATTATGCAGTTTTTCAACAAAGGATTCAAGATCATCATCTTCTTCATCATCACTTTCAGATTGAGAGTGTATGGAAGTTACCTCATTATCTCCAATAGCCATGAAGGCCATTTGAGCTGATTCTTCCTCTTCTTCAACTTCCCCTTCAGAGTTGCATTCATTCCAAGTAATCTGGAAGTTGTTGAATCTTGGCTTTCGATCAGCTTTTCCATCTTTCATTTTCTTCATGGGGCATTCGTTTGCATAGTGTCCAGGCTGTCCACATTCATAGCATTTGTCCACTTGCTTCTTGTTGAATTCTTGTTTTCCTTTGTTCCTTGCATTTGATGAATAATTTTGGAATTGATTGCTAGGTCCTCCCTTTCTGAACTTCCTTTTATTCAAGATTCTTTTGAAACCTCTTGTGATGAGAGCAAGATCATTATCATCACCATCCGAATCTTCATCATCCAAGTGAGCTGGATCATCTTCACTTTGAGTAGTCTTTAGAGCAATATTTCTTTTTGCTCTAGCATCCTCTTCCTCCTGCACTTTAGATTTCAGTTTTAACTCATAAGAGGTTAGTGAGTTAATGATAGATTCAATAGGCACAGAACTTAAATCCTTAGCCTCCTCTATTGCAGTCACTTTATTTTTCCATTCTTTGCCCAATGCATTGAGAATTTTTCTGTTCTTCTCTCCCAAGGTGTACTCTTTGCCCAACACCTCGAGATCTTTGATCAAGTCAGTGAACCTGTAAAACATTTTGTCAATATCCTCAAGAGGTTCAATCTTAAATGATTCATACTTTGTGACCAAGATGGCATTTCTCTGTTCTCTCACATTGTCACCACCCTCATGGATTTCTCTTAACTTATCCCACATTTCTTTGGCTGATTTACAGCCTTTCACTCTAATTGATTCATTTGAATCTAAGGCACTATAAAGAACATTCATGGCCTTGGCATTCAATGTGAGGTTAGTCCTATCTTGAGCATTCATTTCAGCTCTCATTTTTGGCCGAAGCAGCCCTGTATCTGCATCAAGAAAGTTAGCTTCATGCGGTCCTTCACTCACAATAAACCACAGTTCAATATCAATAGATTGCAAAAAGATAATCATTCGTTCTTTCCAGCTAACATAGTTGGAGCCACTGAACATGGAAGGCCTAGTAACAGATTGCCCCTCAACAAACATAGCATGACTGGTTGTCATCTTTACTCCAAGCCGTTAGAGCTTAATCTCAAGGAGACCAAGCTCTGATACCAATTGTAAGTCCCAAAGATAACCAAGAGGGGGGGTGAATTGGGTTGATTAAAATCTTAACCAAATTTATGCACTTTTTCTTTAATAAAAAATTTACCTTCTTTTCTAGTAATGATCAACCAAGTAGATTAGAAGACAAGAGCAATATTGATCAGAAACACAAGTATAGACAAGCAATGAGAATTTTATTAAACAGAAAAGTAAATTAGGGAAACAAACCAAGTGTCTACCAAGCTATCCTCAAACTTGAAGACCACACACTAGGAAGAGCAACTTCTCTTAGATGAAAGAAGATCAACTAGATGTACAAAGAAGGGAGCACTTCTTCCTTGCCCTAAGCCTCACTTAGTCAAGCTAAGAAGTTTTACAATCACTCAGAAAAACCCTCAACAAAGCTACACGAAAGATCCTTTCAGTCACAAAAGAAATGCTCACCAGAAATTCACACCACTTTAAAACAAATCTTGCTTTGGAGACTATTTTCTAGCTAAAATATCTCTTGAGATCTTGTAAACAAAGTGTGCAAAAGTCCTTCCTTCGTTCAGAACAGTTTGCTTTTAAAGGGGAACAAAAATGGGTTTCATTAAAGCTTCCAACGGATAGAAGGCAGATGAAGGGTCAGCTAGCCGTTGGGGCTTTCGGACGTCCGACGATCAAATCATCGTCCGAACCAAACGTCCGAAAACCGCCAAGTTGAAGTTCGGACGTCCGATGAGATTTTTGTCGTCCGACAGCACAGCGTCCGATCGTAGGCCGAGAGTTAGCAAGTTATCTTGGAATTTTTTGGACGTCCGATCTGGTTGATATGCGTCCGAGGTGTGCGTCCGATCCTTCCGGACGTCCGACAGTTTCCTTTCGGCCGTCCGACCTGATTGTCCTGTTTTTGCTTCTCATTTTGGTTGTCTTGCATTTCATGACATATTTGAACCTGATTCTTGGATAGACAAAAACACTTGTATTTGAAGGAGGTTAGATAAACATTTCAAAGTACCAAGAATGACAAACAAGACATACTTAAAAGACAGTATCTTTGATCGGAACAAAACAATGACTAAATTCGTTTATATTATTTCAATCTTGTTTGCCACATCCAAAGCATCGTAGACTGGAGTCAATCAAACATATGCTTTCCTTGTTCCATTAGGCCTGATCAATCTTGGTCAGTATAAACGAACTTTTGTGATCATCAAAACCAAGAATAACATAGAACCATAAAATCAAGTACCTCATAAGTAACGTTCACTTGCTTCAAAAGGTAGGAAGTATAGTTAAACAAAATATAAAATGCAATGGCCTTTGAACAAACATCACCACCCCGACTATCTTTGACAAAAGCTACTAAAGTAGACTAGATCATTGGGTTAGTGATTAGTGGAGTCAGAAATCTCTGCTACTTCAGTAGGATCATTCTCATTTTCAGCACTAGAAGTTTTCTCCTCATTTTCCTCGTCAAGTATCTTGCCATCCTCCACTTATTCGACCAAGGTAACACACTCGGCTATCATCCCCTCAGTCCGATCTCTAACTTCATGTACTACCCTAACAAGTCGGCTCTTAGCCTCCTGAAACTGCTTATGAAGAGCCTCAGCCTTTTTCCGCTCCTTTCGTACGTCGGTCTCCAATTCATGAATTCTAGTAGTCTGGACATCCATAGTCGTCCTCAGTTCTTGATTATCCTCTTAGACTGCCCTATTTTCCTCGAATAACCATCTCTAGTCATCGTTTACCGCTAACACCACATTATTTAGGTACAAGTAAGTCCTCCGACAGTCACATGGAGTCCTAGTTCGGCGGATCGGGTCATATCTCCAACGAGCTCTCCTAGAACCTTCTTGATAATGAACCACTGGAAGGCGCCCCTGAGACGGCTCACTACCACCATTAACTACCATAACCTACAATTAAAATTAAAAACTTAGATGGATCCAAGTATACTAAACAAAATAGATTTAATCAATTTGTACTATCTCACATATTTCACACAAGATCAAGACTCCTAATTGTCCACTAATTCAAACCTAAGCTCTAATTTTCATCCCTACAAGCGGTCACTTAATTTTCAAACCAGTCCCACAGTCCAGTATCCAAAATTTCAAGCCTAGAATACACTACAAGATCTGAAACCTAAAACTCTGATACCACCTGTGACGCCCCCACTTCTCCCTAGGTCGAATCCAAGGATATCAGCAGGACGTCTGCCTAACTCTCGCCAGGACTCAATACAATCAAATTTAAACTTAAAGGTAACCAACCAATAGTAAACATCAATATGAACAAAGTGGCTTCTTTAAATAAACATTCAAATCTTACATTACAAGTTCAAAAGATACATCAAAATTCTCCAAAATTATAGCCATCTAAAGTCGACTAATCAATTACATCCAAAATTCTAATCAAAAGATAATCAAGTCGGTTTTTTCAAAAATCTTTCCATTCCGAGCTCCTGTTAAGGAAAACAAATTAATGGGGTGAGCTAATGCTCAGTGAGCCCAAGAAAAGCATGCAAACACATAGTTCAAGTAACCAAAACACTTGTACAAAAAATAAGACTAGAAAGTTCAGGTAATTTACAATAATAATAAAGCACAATTAATAAAGATACGGGAGTTCTCAGGAGTTGATTTCCACTTGCTTTGCCAAAACTCGATCCAAAACCTCCACATGATGACACTCCGTCAACCGGGTAGGTATTAAGTCTGTATAACTCCACTTACTTCACAATTCCGTTCACCGTTACATCTCCTATTCCGGACCTGCACTTCAACTATAAAAGGCGATACTACTCGAGTATGCCAAGCGAGATCTCTCAAAAGATCAAACTTTACGATTTTCTCATGGTTCACCAAGTTTCTCGACCAAACCCATGCCGGCTCGAGTCACAAGGTTAGCTAATGAGTTTTGGGCATCCCCTGATGTACTATTACAATTGCACCAATTGCAACAATTCACTTCACACAATTCAATTATTAATTCACGTAAAAAAGAACGAGTGCGATAAAAGTACACACTCGTCTCGACAATTCCAAAATACTCAATTAATAAGGAACAATTCAAGTATTTAGCAACAATTCATGCACTTGACACTCACCAAATCAAAAGTAAGTGAGCAAATAAAGTCTTTAGTTATCCGCTCCGAGATTCCCTTCAAAATCCTCTTGAGCGCCTGAAAAAATAGTGATCAACCATCACTCACATATACTCACAACCACTTATCTTTCAAGGAAGAAAGTACACTTGTTTAAAATTTAAGACAATGTCTTAGAAGAGTTATAATCCCTCGAAAATCAAGATTCACAAATGAATGTATAAGGTCACAAGTTCGAATTAAGTTAGAGTTTTTTCTCATTAAAACATTGAAATAATGCTCAAAGAGAACTCCAAAGTGATTTTTTATTCAAGTCGTGGTAAGTAAATCACTATTCCAAAAGAAAGTACAATATTCACTTTCGGTACGAAAATTGAGAAAAAGGTAGACGTTCACATTTTTCAAACTAATAGAGATAAAAGTCATCCAAAACTCAACTTATTTTCATGGTAAAAGTCAAGGCTAAGGGTCCGAGATTCAAGTATAAAACTAGTGCAATTCACCAAGAACTGCTCTAGCCAAAACGCTATTTTTTGGAGTTTAAACTCATGGAAATCGAGGCAAAACTATGGTTTGAAGTTCATTTTTCTAGTATAAAATAAGGTGTCATTAACCAAAAAAATGGAACAACCAAGAAAATGCATTAAGAGAGGTTTAATCTTCGGAAACCAAGATTTGAAATGAAAGTTTAAAGTTCTAAAGGAACCGTGTATTCCACCATGAAATAACACCTAAAACAGTCCAACAATTTCAAAGGAGGACGGAAAGTTCTTTAAAAAAATATTTGTTTGAAAACAGAAAATTTCCAGGTTAGTGTGACACTACTTTGAAAAATCGTATCTCGAGTTCTGTAAGTCCAAAAATGGAAAACATTATACCGTTGGAGACTAGATTCAAAGTGTTGAACTTCGCAGAAGACATTTTTTCAAGATTCCAACCAGGAAGTATTCAAATTTAGTTCAAAATTGCAGTTTCTAGAAGACATGATAGAACCAGTCTCGATTTTTCAGCAATGTTTGGAAATTCGATAAAATTCACAGAAAGTGAGTTAGCCTTTGAAATTTACAAAACAATAAAAATTCCAAACCAAGATTCGAACACAACAAGCAGAACTAAATTCAGAGTTTTGAGCAACAAGATATAACAGTTTGAATTTGACTGGTTTTAACAACCTGTTCAGAAGATTTTCCAGTTTCCAGCTTAAACACAGTTTTGAAATTAGACGATATCTAACTCTACACAAATCAAAATTGAGAATGGTTTATGATGTTAGAAATTAGGTTCAAAATACTACATTTTATCAGAAGACATTGTTTTCAAAATCTTTTCACAAGTGAGACAAAATTGAGCAAACAATATGCAGCTTCCCAGTTTCTCTCGGACAGACAGGTATAACAGGACAGTCTAATTTGCCGATTCGTTATGGTTTACTCAAAATGAACTAGTAGGGTATTCTTATACCATTTGAAAGCTCTGAATATCTAGTTTTGAATGCCACAAACTTCACTCAATTTTGACTTTTGTACAAAGAGTTATGTTCAGACAAAGGACCACTGGTTGGCTACCCTGCTAGCGAATTTCCAGATTTCGTACTTTTCGAAAACTCAAGTTTTATGTAACCATTTGAAAGACACTTTCTACACACATAATACAATATATATCAATTAGTTTAGCAGCCGAATAAGCAGCAAAATTTGAATTCAAAACAGGACAACAAGAACAGCCAATTTGGCCACCACCCTCTCATGGTTTCTTCCAATTTTCTCGTCACTATCTAACCAATATCAAGCTATAATTTACATAAACAACAAAAATCAAGAAATATCCTCAAGTTAGCCACCTCATAAGTCACCTCAAGGTCGCTAGCCTAGAATATAAAGCAAGATAAATGTTTCCTCATGACTGCTAGCCTATAAACTTGATTAGGGTTTCAAACCCATGAAATCTAACCATCAATCTTTGTATAAATTGAAAGATTAAAGGAGGGTTGAAGGGTTACCTTCCAAGCAACTAAACCCTAGATGTAAGTGAGAGTTTCCTCCAAAATTTTACTAAGAAACTCCACAAGAGTGCACCTTTCTTCAAGCTAGGGTGAAATTCCAAGTGGTTTGTGAGTTGGATGATGAAAATCCAGCAAACTTGGAGCTAGAAAATGAAGTTTTCTTCTTCCCTTTAGAGCTCTAGGGCTGGCCAAAAATAAGAGAGAGAGAGAGAGAGAGAGAGAGAGAGAGAGAGAGAGAGAGATAGAGAGAGAGAGCTTGTGGTTTGATTTTTGGGGAGAAAGAATGAAGAAAAGGTGTTGGACAAGCTAACTTAAAGTTGCAAAAAGTCAACTCTTAATGGTGGCGAAATAGTGTTGTGTACCATTACTTCGTCTCTTGTTTGTTATACTTATACACTAATCCTCCAAGATAATTCCTCTAATACTATAATTACTCACCCTTACTAGTCTAGTATTAAATTCTCAAGTCTCCACTTAGTCGTACTAGTGCGACTTTCGAGAAACTTTCAACGCGAACGCGATAAAGCGAAATTTAAGACACTCACATCTAATCCCTCAATTAACTATGCTTAGTCTACTATTGATCATTCTTAATTCTCCAAGACTAATATACTCTTGGATCGAACTTGCCTCAAAAAATGTGCATTCATTATTTCTCGTTAAACGAGCCGCAGAAAAATAAATTTGCTAGCGAAACATTGTAGAAATATAAGTGAGACATCGTTACATAAAAAATGATTTTAAAATGGTTGAAATAAATTATTCAGGGGAAACAAGTGAATAATTAATTAAATAAACCTGTAAAATAAAATAAAAATAAGAAAAATTCGGGTGCTCACACTTACGACCGTGTGGAATGGCTTTTCTGCTTTTCATACTCCTAGTTTTGGCTTTAGCAAGGGGTTGTTGACTTGCTGTACAGGACTTTTGCCAATTCCTGGTTTTCAGTGTTGATTAACAGGGTTTCTTCTGGGTTTGTTTTCATCCTCCCGGGGGGTTCAACAGGGGGATCCATTATCTCCAGCATTATTCTTATTTGTCGCTAAATTCCTGGGGCGTGGCATCCATCAGCTCTTTCTCAAAAATGATCGCTGATTCAATGTTTCAGAGGGCAGTCGGGTCCCCTATCTAGCCTTTGCGGATGATATAGTGATCTTTATACGTTGTTCTGAGAATGCTTTGAGGGCTATACACCATTTCTTGGGAACGTATCAGTCCTTTTTCGGGCAAAAAATTGAAGTGCAGAAAAGCTCATTTATGACCTCATCTCGGGTGTCCCATTCTTCACAGTTCCTAGTGTCGTCAGTGTTAGGTTTTCAAGATCAGGAGTTTCCAATAACCTATCTAGGTGCTCCTTTGGTATGGGGGTGCCTTAGAAGTGTGGTTTTTGATGGTCTTCTTTCAAAGATGCGACAATAGTTTTTTCACTGGAGTTCTAAAATGTTGAGTATGGGTGGTAAAATCGTTCTCATACGTCATGTGCTAAGTTCCCTTCCTATGTATTTAATCCAAGTTATAAATCCTCCCAAGGTAGTTTTGGTTGCCTTCGGGAAACTATGTAAGTCCTTCTTATGGGATCGTAATATGCATGCAAAGAGACTTCATCAGGCGACATGGGAGAGGTTGTGCATTCCATTGTGAGAAGGGGGTTTAGGCTTCCAGTCTTTTGATGATGGTGCTTGGGCTTTCTCGTACAAGCTCTGGATGAGGATGCAGAGTGAAGACTCAATATGGGTGTCGCACCCCATTTTTCGCGATGGAAAAATAAAAATAAAAAGTGTTCATAAAAGATGTGATTTTATTTAAAAATAAGTGAAAAAGGACCTAGAATGAGACTTTAAAAAATGCAACGATTTGGGTCCAAAAATTTAGTTTAAAAAGGGTTTTTTAAGAAAAAAGAGGAGTCGGCACTTGGTATTGAGTTTGGGTGTACCAAGTCACCCCAAAAATATTTTTTGATGAAAATAAGATAAAATAAAAACCCTTTTTGACAACTCCAGGTCTTCGAAAAAACAAGAGAAAATGGATTCGGGAGTCACGATTGAAGAAAGGAAAGGCAAAGGTTCAGTTAAATCAAACCTAAGGCACCCTTTCAACCTAGTCTAAGCTAGTTGCGAGATTTAGTCAAAATTTTCCTAATCTAACCCTTAATTTTATCACGTTTGGATGTTTCCTACATGGATGCAAATCTAAATTTATAAAAATATTGAAAGGGACAAAATGTTCATTCAAGGGTTTAATTGAACCAATCGCATTAATTGCGAATGCCAAAATAATTCCTTGAAAGTGTCACGAGTATGCAAATGATAAAATTAAAAGTAAAGAAAAGAAATTAAATTATATACATATATATAAGTGATCAAAGAAAAAGGGAATGCAACATAAAGGGTACGGGAGGCAAAAACTCGTGACATAATTTTCTTATACAAGGATTAATGGGATATTTAAACTAAAAAGTTATAATCACCCATTTCCCATGTTTGAAGAATAATTATCCTAACATAAACAAGCAAATGAACTAGCTTAAATTAGATGCAATTCTAAATGACATGATTAGCACCTATAGAGGGTAGAGGATAATATAATAGGGAATATCATGCAAAAATGAGAAAAGATCCTAGAAATGAAAATATGCATGAAAATGTAGGGAATATCACATAAAGATGAATCTAGTGCAAGACGACCTAAAGGGTCTAGCGTTGGACTAACCCATTTCTAAAATTCCTTACTAGCGTTGGACTAGCAAGTAAGCGAAAGGAGAAGCCACAACTAGCGTTGGACTAGTATGGTGACGTCATGCATTAACAATTCATAGTGAAACAAATAAAACATAAATTAAAACAAATAAACACATAAGAGCACGTAGCACATAACACGTAAACATAATATCTAGATGCCAAAATCCTAAGAAAAGCGAATAAAACATATAACGCATAAGCCACATAAACACGCAACCTATCTATTACATCGGAGAATCTAACTACAATCTAAAATGGGAAAGATATGATAAAATAAAACTATTTATCCTATCTATTACATTCTTGAGGTACTTAAATGCCTCTCGAATAATTATAAAAATTAGCTAAACAAATATAATATAAAAAAATTGAAATGAACATTTAAATCCAATAAATAAAGCATATAAAAATATATAAACACATAGAAACATATAGGAGCACATAAGAGCACGTAATTGACATTGAAATAATAAAATAGGGGTACCTCCCTTTTGAAGTGGTGACTAAATGGAGTCAAATTGTCCTATTTATACTCAAAATGAACAAAAGAATCATGACACCAATTTAATTAAAAATAATAATAATGATAAAAATACTAAATTAACCTTAACATGTCAAATGTAAAGAAATTTAAGAACATCTAAAATTATAAGTTAAATATACTCAAAAGTAACAAAATTAGCTATTAAAGAAAAGAAACAATCATAATAAAGAGAGACAAAACTCACCAGGGACTGAATTGCAAAAATTAAAGACTTTTGGGGACAGACATTACATTTTTCCAAAGTTTAGGGGTCAAAATTAAATGAAAGATAAAATTCAAGGACCAAAGTGCAATTAATATAAGGACCTAAGTGAAAGAGATTTAAAATGTTTTGGGCCACAGTAAAACTACTCCAAAGATCAGGAGCCAAAGTGCAAATCGTAATCAGATCTTCTTAAGAAAACAGGCCACTGGGCCATTATTTAATTCTTTGGGCCGAAAACTACCTAAGCCCAGCCGAAAGTCCAAGCCAAAACACACAGGCCAGCCCGTCTTCTATCACTCAAACCCAACCAAAAAAATAAAGCATGGGTCTAACCTTCTAGCCCAACCCAAAATAAGAAACAAGCCCACTAAAAATAAAATAAAATTAGCCCAAACCACTTTCCTTTTTCTTTTCTTTCCTTTCTTTTCTTTTTCTTCTTCTCTTTTCTTTCTTTCCTCTTCCTCCACTTCCAGCCGTTTCCTTCCCTTCTTCTTCGACCAGCTGAAGAAGCTTCAACTGGCGGCCATAGCGGCCGCCGACGGCGCCGCTACCGGACCGCCGACGGCGCCGCTACCGGACCGCCGGTCACCGGCAACCTCTCCGATCACCAAAATTTCTCAAAATACACCTCCCTACTCCATTTTTCACGTAAAATCCATTTTTGAAGTTACTTTTTACAAAAAACGACCCGAAAATGGCAAAAAAACAAAAGACAGACCAGTGGTTATTTTTCCAAATCACCATATCTTCCACTAAAAATTATAGAAAATATACTACAACACTCATTGTGATTTTTACAACCTAACTATGAACTGAAATCAATAAAAGCAACAACAAATGTGACAAAATTAAAATAAAACAATCCAAAATGAAGAAAAATTATTCACATGCTTCTAAAGTTCAAACTCCCAAAATGCTTGAGCAACCTCACGTTTTCAGGCCTTGCACTAACCATAATCATCTATTTTAACAAACAAAATGCACAATAATGGGTACTTTAATTCGGTTTTTGATTTAGGCATTTTTTCAAACACCTAACATGCATATACAAAATCTATCCCCCTTTTCCCTAATCTAGCTCTAGCTATTTTCCAAATTTTCATTCATACAACACCAACAAGAACCAGCAAAAGTAAGCAACAAAAAAGGTAACCACACATACATTCAATCTAGTTAATTAAAAAAAGAAAAGCTGGAAAAAAGGGAGATAAATACCTCAATGAAGAGTTTGGTCCCTTTCCCAAGGTTTTTAATGAAATTGCCAAGCTCCAATCCAACTGATTGCTGCCTTGTTGTGTGCAAATGTGTTGGAAAAAATTTGGGAGAGAGGAGAGCCGAGAGGGAGAGAGGAGTCTTTCTTTTTTTTTCTTCTTCTTGTTTTTGGTTGAGACAAGAGAGAGAGCCAAGAGAGTTTTTTTTTTGTTATGGCTTGTCTTCTGTCTCCTCTAGGAGAGAGCCAAGAGAGGGAGTGTTTTTTTTTTTTGTTTCTTTTTGGGTCTTATCTGATGGTCCGTCCAGAGAGCAGAGAACCGAGAAGGACTTGTAACCAAAGTGGAGCTTGTGTGTAGGATTTGCCAAAATGATGATTTCTCAACTAATGAAAAGAAAAGTCCCTGCCCATTGAGTGTGAAATGGGTTAATAGTTAATTTGGTGAAACAAAATGATCATGATGATTTTTGATTTTTTAGTTTTCTCTTTTTTTTAAAAAAAAACAAACCTGCAAAAAATGAGAAAAATGCACATTAAAATGCAAGAAAATAAATAATTCATTAAATAGAAAAAATCTTGAGAAAATATTAAAAATTGACAAAAATTTGGTGTCCACAGCTTGCCCCTCTTTATCTAGAATTTCTTTGTCTAGAATTTCAAAGAAACTCAAGACAAAGACGTAGACACCAAATTGCTTATCTACTTCTTTTAACTGCACCTAAGCTAAAATAAACAAGCCAACACTTGGCTGAAATTATTGGACAAAATGATGCAATAACATTGCAGAAAATGTGACCGAACCCATGTAGAGTTGCCTACGTATCCCACCATGGGAATCAGGTCAAACGTAGTTCGAATGCAAGTGAACCACAACGAAACAAGTGTATTGACCAACTGTGATCTTTGCAAAAACACAAAAGCCTGAACTCTCAGAACTTCTAAACATGAAACATAAAATGAATGATAAAACACAATTATTAATCAAAACAGTCAAGAAAAGTAACTTGTCATAATTAGAAAAAAAATGCGCGGAGGGACGCGATTACGCTCCAAGAAGAGGGATAGAAGGGTGCGCGGCGGACGCTGAGACTCACCAACAGAAATTTAAATTGTCAAGAAGGGGGATAGAAGGGTGCGCGGTGGACGCTGAAACTCATCAGCAAAAAATTAAATTTGTCTTTTAGAAAAAAATGCGCGGAGGGACGTGATTACGCTCCAACAGGAATTAAATTGTCAAGAAGGGGTGGTAGAAGGGTGCGCGGTGGACGTTGAGACTCACCAACAGAAAATTAAATTTGTCTTTTAGAAAAAGATGGGCGGAGGGACGCGATTACACTCCAACAGGAAATTAAACTGTCAAGAGGGGAGATAGAAGGGCGCGCGGTGGACGCTGAGACTCACCAACAGAAAATTAAATTTGTCTTTTAGAAAAAGATGGGCGGAGGGACGCGATTACACTCCAACAGGAAATTAAACTGTCAAGAGGGGAGATAGAAGGGCGCGCGGTGGATGCTGAGACTCACCAACAGAAATTTAAACTGTCAAGAAGGGAGATAAAAAGGCGCGCGGTGGACACTGAGACTCACCAACAGAAATTTAAATTTGATTTTTTGAAAAAGATGCGCAGAGGGATGCGGTTACGCTCCAACAGGAAATTAAATTTGATTTTGATTTTTTGATTTTTTTTTTTTTTTTAGAAATAACGGATTGGTGGGATAAGACCCAATACCAACAAAACAAAAACGGTCAGCGGGATAAAATTCAAACCTGCCGAGATTGGTGGGATATAACCCAAGCCCAACAAAGATAAAAAAAAAAGGCTCAGTGGGATAAAACCCAAACCTGCCGTGATGATAAAAGACGCGTTAGTGGGTTGAACCCGATGCTAACGAATATGTAAAAATAAAACACACGTTAGTGAGTCATACTCGATGCTAACGGTGACAGAAAAATACGTTAGTGGGTTGGACCCGATGCTAACGGATATATAAAAATAAAACACACGTTAGTGAGTTGTACTCGATGCTAACAGTGATAAAGATCACGTTAGTGGGTTGAACCCGATGGTAACGGATATGTAAAAATAAAACGCACGTTAGTGAGTTGTACTCGATGCTAACGGTGACAGAAAAAACACGTTAGTGGGTTGGACACGATGCTAACGGATATGTAAAAATAAAACACACGTTAGTGAGTCATACTCGATGCTAACGGTGACAAAAGACACGTTAGTGGGTTGAACCCGATGCTAACGGATATGTAAAAATAAAACACACGTTAGTGAGTTGTACTCAATGCTAACGGTGATAACAAAACACGTTAGTGGGTTGGACCCGATGCTAACGGATATGTAAAAATAAAACACACGTTAGTGAGTTGTACTCGATGCTAACAGTGATAAAAACGGTCAGTGAGACAAAACCCGAGCCTGCCGAAGTTGGTGGGATAAAATCCATACCTAACGAAAATAAAAACGGTCAGTAGAATAAAACCCGAGCCTGTCGAGGTTGGAGGGATACAACCCATGCCTAACGAAAATAAAAACGGTCAGTGGGATAAAACCCAAGCCTGCCGAGATTGGAGGGATAAAACCCGTGCCCAACGAAAATAAAAACGGTCAGTGGGATAAAACCCGAGCCTGCCGAGGTTGGAGGGATAAAACCCGTACCCAACAAAAATAAAATGGTCAGTGGGATAAAACCCGAGCCTGCTGAGGTTGGAGGGATAAAACCCATCCCAACGAAAATAAAAACGGTCAGTGGGATAAAACCCGAGCCTGCCGAGGTTGGTGGGATAAAATCCAAACCCAATAAAAAAAAATGATCAGTGGAATAAAACCCGAGCCTGCCGAGGTTGGTGGGATAAAACCCATGCCCAACGAAGATAAAAACGGTCAGTGGGATAAAACCCGAGCCTGCCGAGGTTGGTGGGATAAAATCCAAATCCAACGAAAATAAAAATAGTCAGTGGGATAAAACCCGAGCCTGCCGAGGTTGGTGGGATAAAATCCGAGCCTGCCGAGGTTAGAGGGATAAAACCCATGCCCAACGGAAATAAAAACGGTCAGTGGGATAAAATCCGAGCCTGCCGAGATTGGTGGGATAAAACTCATGCCCAACAAAAATAAAAATGGTTTTGAAATAACTTTTGAAATTGTAATTTTTCAAAATTTGCCCCAGTGTAGAGGCCCATTTTTTCTCTCTCTCTTTTTTTTTTTTTTACTTTGCTCTTTTTTTTTTGTCAAAAGTGATGAACTTTGAAATTTGAAGAGTACCATTGGCAATTGTCTCTTTAAGGGATTTAAGAGGTACATACATATGTCACTATCCTCTCGATTTTAAAAGACTTTTTTTTTTTTATCAAAAACCCGATCTAGAATACATTACCAAAATTGAAGCTCACTCCTTTTGATATTTGTCCAGTTTAAATCATGTTTAACAAAGGCCACATTTTTCATGCTTTCGAGAAGGCAGAAAGAGTGATCACATAATACCACCACCATGTGATCCCTTGTGGTCCATTCGGCCTTAAGAACCATGCAGGAATGATCTTTCGATGTCAAAACTGCTCCCCAAGAGCTGTGCTGCAACTTGTCTTGAATCTTCTCAAATTTCTAGCATTAGTCAGCCATACTCCACCGTGTATCACAAAACATCTATTTCTAATGATCAGATTTGAATGAATGGCTCTTGAAAAAGAAAGATGTCACATTTGATCCCTTCGGATGTCGTCCATCTTGATGACCTTAACCCTTCAAATTTTCACTAAGGTCACCCTCCTTTTCCTTTTTTTTTCTCTTTTTTCACCTTTTTTTTTTGAGAAGACGCCTTTTCAGGCTTTCACATAATGAACAAATCTTGTCGACAACCTTTATCAACTCAGAAACGTGTTCTAAAAAAGGATGGCATCAGTGCGACAACCCTTCCCATGCAAAAATAGTGAAGGTGTATTGACATCATTTGCCATTTGATTAAGTGATTTTTATTGAAAATACCACTAAGGTGGAGGTCGGGATTTTATGATTTTTATGATGGGGTCTGGTGGAGTGTAGAAGAAATGTTAAGGCTTGAAAGCAAAATCTTCAAAGAGGTTTCAAAAACCCTAGGATCACATCCTGTCAATATTTGCCCCCGTATGAGGATATTAAACTGAAAAATTGCCCCAGTTTGGCTTTTGAATCTTTTTTTCCTTTTTTCTTTTTTTTCTTTTTTTTCTTTTTTTTATAACAAATAGGAGATAAAATTTGCCTCAGTGTGGGGGTTTGCGATCTTTAGGGGGGCTATCAAATGAAGGATTAAATTATTCTGAAAGTTCAAAGGGGAAAACTAGGGGTAAGATGTTCAAAAGAGAAAATAAGAAGGCCCGCCTTTAATCTACTATAGATGGTAACTCAAAAGAAAAATCACATAATCAGATAAAAAATTTTCTTACACATATCTGCATTGATTGGCAAAGGAAAAACCTGCCCATCCAGTTCTGTGAGAATGGGCGTTCCTCTGGATAGCACTCTTTGAACAATAAATGGCCCTTGCCAAGTTGGAGCAAATTCTTCTTTAACCTCCTCTTGAATCGGAAGAATTTACTTCAAAACTTTATCCCTCACTTCAAATAAGCGGGATTTGTCTTTCTTATCATAACCAATGAACTATCTTTTGTTGACAGCATTACCCATGGCAGACAACAATCAACATCTTTTCATCCATTGGAGACATCAGCTCATTGTACTCCTTGATCCATTTGACTTTCTCCTACCTGAGCCTTCGTCAAAATGCGCAAGGACGGGATCTCAATTTTGGCAAGTATTATCTCTTCCATTCGAAGCATAAGGTGTTGCCCCAACTTAGTAATGTAATCTCCAAATGAAATGCTACCAAAGTTCAATAGCAAAAAATTTACAAAATTGAAGGAAAAACTCTCTCTCTTTTCTTTTTTTTTTATTTTTTTTTTACTCCCCCTTTCTCTTTTCTCTTCTTTTTCCTTTTTTCTTTTTGTTTTCTCTCTTTTTCTTTTTTTTCTGTTCTTTTTCTTTTTTTTTCATTCCCCCTTTTTCTTTTCTCTTCTTTTTCTTTTTCCTTATTTTTAAGCTGGTTGCCGAAGCATGTACTCTTTTTGAACAAATAGCCGATCCTCCACTTTGCAATGTAGCATTATTGCTCCATTCTTATTCGTGATTAATCTCCAAATTTGCAAGATTTTGACTTGCGTCTTTTTTTCGATCTTAACCATAAACACCTGCACAAGAGGGATTTTTCGAAGCACCTGAATTTTTCAAAGTTCTTCTTCTTCTTTTTTTTTTTTTAAGCAATGATATAACAATTAAGATTCATGCAAAGTGTCGACTTATCAAAAATTTGAAAAATATATACTTGACCTTGGACATACCCTACAAATGTATTATAAAATTTTTGCCTCAATTTGAACTTATTTGGTGAAATCTCACAAATATATTACAAAAAATTTGCCCCCAATTGGGCCTATTATAAAATTTTATTTGAGTGATTCTCCATTTATTTGGACAAAACTAGAAAACTGTTTTTGTTGTTGTTGTTTTTTTTTTTTTCAAAATTTAGAAAACTAACATGCAATGTGAGTGGATGTACAAATAAAGAATGCATTTCTCCATAAAAAAACTTTAAATATCATGTAGAAGACTCCATGATAAATCTCTCAAAACAAGACTAAATTGCAAAAGATCTCTTCCTCATTTTGGGATCAGTGTTGAGGGAAAAGGTCCCCTTCTTGTTAGCTCATCCTTTAGGATCGAACAAACGGGCATTATTCCTAATTTGAGGTGGCTCAGGGAGAAATGATAGGCTAGGATCTGTCTTGTTTTTGTGCCCAGATTGTATCTAACACATTCAATATCACATTTTGGTGAAAGCAAATAGTTTATCACCCTTATTTCTTGAGAAAACTCAGTCAACATGTAAACTTTATAGGCTTCTAATGTATGGGTAGAAACGATAGCTAAACATATGGAAACAAGTTATGGCCTTATGATCACGAGTGATTGGTAGGTTCCTTAGAGGCAAGATTTTCACTTCAAATTGTCATGAAAGATAAGTCAGCGATGGACTTTATGAACTTGTAATGTGGCTTGACAACGATAGCTAAAAGAAATAAAATTTTCAAGGACAACGCACTTAAGATCGCATTCCTTCTCAAAAATTGCCCCAGTTTTGGACTCAGATCCTGGGACCCCATTTTGACTTTTTTTTTTTTTTTTTTATCAATCACTAGAGGGAATTCAGCATTGGATGTCTTTCCCTTTCATCATTTTTCATTTTTTCATTTTTTTTCATTTTTCTTTTCTCTCTTTTTCTTTCTTCTTTTCTTTCTTTTTTTTTATTTTCTTTTTTTTTTACCAATACTGATATCCCAATGTCAATGATAGAATTGAAAACTCCCAAATTTTTGGAGTATAGATGGCCCTTCTTTCTTTCCAAAATTAAAGATAAAAAATCAATGGTAGAGTCAAATTTTCCCAACTTGTAATTTTTCGCCTTTTTTTTCACTCTTTTTCTTTATTTGATGTCCCTTTCAAAAATTTTGAGCATCTTTGCCATTTTTTTTCAATTCTCAAATCTCCTTCACCAATATGGGGTGCGATCATATGTGCTTTTGAAATGAACCACCAATTTAAGCTCAAATAAGGATGCAAAGGATAAAAAGTGTTTAGATGGTAGAAACGACGGCCAAAGCATCATTCTTATTTCTCATGACAGCCAAAGTAAAGAATAGCCCGTTGGGAGAATCCATTCCCTTTTGACATTTGAAAATTTCATCAACGTAGGGTTGTGATCACCAAGGCTCTTATTCGAAACAAAATTGTGCTTGCGATGGTTCAAAAAGGAGATTGAATGATAAAAACTGTATGGATAAAGAAATGAAAGCCTAAAGCATCATCCCAAATTTTCAAAACAAAATAAGAACTAATGTACATTTTTGCTTTCACTCAGATGTGGATTGAATCTGGTTAGACACACCGGACATTTTCACGGAAAAAATTGTCTCACTTTGAAGCTAGTCAACCAATGCGACTGATCTTAGAGGTTCAATAGAAGTGGACAAAAAAAAAGAAAATGAAAAGTGTTGGGGTTGATCTTTTATAACAAGCTATCAAATTTGAATGACCCCTTTTATTTCCGACTATCCTCATTGAATAGTTTAGGCCACAAATCTAGTGTATGCAAAGAATTTTGGGGATTGGACATACACTCATGAATTTTCGAGCAAGAGGTTGAAAAAATTTCAATTTAGCCTTATTTCTTTAAATCTATCATAAAATCTCCCAATGAGCAAATAAAAAATGAATATATACAAAACAATAATTGTCTAAATAAAAACTTTATTATTCAAATGTTTGAAAATTTTTCTCAAATATGATACATGTGAGAAAATAAAAATCTCTAAAGAATACACTTTCAAATATATACACACTTTCTCTTTCTATCTTTTGAGACAAAATGTATTAGAAACAATGAATCAAGAGATTTTTTAGATGCTTTACACTAGCATTTCCAAATGGATTTTTCATTCATTTTTTTTTTACATTGTAGGATTTGTCCAAAATCAAGTAACACTTATAATTTTCAAAATTTATCAGACCAAAAATATTATCAGATATAGGGAAAATATTTTTACCTTGTTGAAATAACTTTTATAAATGTAGGGGAGGGGGAAAAAGAAAAGAAAAATACCCAGAGTTAGTAAGCAAAACTGTAAAATCGGTATGCATGTCCTATGGGGGAGCCCTTTTATGCAAAGAGTTGGCCTAGCATGAAAAATGAAATCCTCTGGAGTAGGCACCATACAATACCTGATGGATCCGATTGATTTATTGAGATTCAATTGAAGAGCATTTGAAAAAAAAATTGGACTAATTGGATTTTTTTTTATCCCCGAAAATGATAGATAACTAACAAAATGAGGACAAAGTCCGAATGGATTGATTATTTTGGTTGACACATAAAGCGATGTTAAAAAATCAATTTAGTTTGAAAAACTTATTTTTGAAAAGATTGAAATGTCTCGACTAGTTTGTGAAATTTGGATCGAAACCTTAAAAGAAAATAACTTATCAAATAAATTGGATGGAATTGATGATTCGTTCAAAAATTGACCAAATTGTCTTAAAATGAATAAAACTGGTCAAATGAAATTGATGAAATTGATGATTTATTCAAAGTTGCCTGGATTACCCTAAAAATGAATAAATAGATCAAATGAATCGAATGAAATTGATGATTTATCAAAAAATGAAATTAAAAATGAGCAAAATTGTATTTAGTGGATGGTCTATTTAAAAAACCGACTTAATCATCTTAGATGTAAAAATGGAGTGAATAGAGTTGATGGTTTATTTGAAAGTTGACTAGATTGTCAACCCATTGGTAGTTTCAAAAAAAAATTCATTGTGATGCATTAGTCTATGAGTCTTCTATAATCCAGATTTGGCCTTGACATACTTATCATCTCAACAATGAGAAATTTGTGAATTTCTTCAACTTAATGTCTTTTACGCAAGGAATTTTTACCAATTCTGATAAAATGGCCAAAAAGTGATTATTAAAGGCTCATATTCTAATGCGTAAAAACTGTTCCATCATTCTCAATGTCGTCACACGGAAGGGATCGAATCCTACCTTACCTTGTGCACTACCCCTTTGGATGATACAAAAAATATAAACGTGCAAGTCTCATTGGATTATATATCCGAGATAAAAGGTGGCTTATTCCTAACGTGGGATCCCTACGTGGCATTCCCTCTCTAGGGTTTATGCATGATGCCAATTTATCAAAGCGAATAAATATGCAGTACACAAATGAAACGTGACCTAAAAGAACCCCTTTTTGTATGCCGGGGTGAGCCTAAAATGAAATGTATTCATGCTGCAAATGCGGAGCATTGAATTTAAATGTGTCACATCAAATAGGGTAGGCTCTTAGAGAGTACCATGCCAGGACTCTTATTTTCTAGGGCTTATGAATGCAATGGAGACAAAAATCAAGAAAAGTTAGTTCAATCAGATAAATACACATAACACATTATAGCAAAGCAATACAAAGAGATAAAGCAATAAAAGGAAAAAAGGGGTTGGATCCCTCCCCTCGTGAATAGTGTCCCTAATAGGGTAAGACAGACTCTACCCTAGGTGATTTCTAAATGGATGCATGAGGTTGAGCTCACTAATACATCTAGACTCGATAAAGTTTCAGGTTCCCAAGCCTTCAGACAAAAGGGCGAAGGGTCATCAATTCCAAAGCCCTTGGTCGGTGGCTCGAGTGATCCCCCAGACATTGGTACGTACACGTCGTGCCACGGCCACATGTCCAAGTGAATCAATCCTAAATCCTCAATCTTCGACTAAAAGCTAAAGGCTATCAACCCAAAGCTTAAAATGGAAGATTGAGTGACCCCTCGGATCATGCTACGCACACGTCGTGTCGCGATCACACGTCCAAGTGGGTCGCCTAATCCTAATAGGGAAGAATGGCGTGACAAGCCACTAAAAGAAAAATAAATGAGGGATAAAAAATAAAACGTATGCACGTATGCTAGTGCTCGGTTTGGAGGGGAGGGATCGAGAACCAATGCGAGGCTCTAGGGTAATATCCCCCACCCCAAATGCAAAGCGCGATACGAATAAGTAAATGAATAAACCATTCATCACATACACGAAAGACGAGGAACGAATACAAGTGTGAAACGCAAAACATCCTAAAAAGGAAAAAAATGCAACCTAAAACATCCAAATATGATAAATAAAAGGGTTAAAAAGAGAAAAGACAACTAAACCAAGTGCTTGGACTCTCTAGCGTCCCCAGTGGAGTCGCCAAGTTGTCGCGCCCCATTTTTCGCGATGGAAAAATAAAAATAAAAGTGTTTATAAAAGATGTGATTTTATTTAAAAATAAGTGAAAAAGGACCTAGAATGGGACTTTAAAAAATGCGACGATTTGGGTCCAAAAATTTAGTCTAAAAAGGGTTTTTTAAGAAAAAAGAGGAGTCGCCACTTGGTATTGAGTTTGGGTGTACCAAGTCACCCCAAAAATATTTTTTGATGAAAATAAGATAAAATAAAAACCCTTTTTGACAACTCCAGATCTTCGAAAAAACAAGAGAAAATGGATTCGGGAGTCACGATTGAAGAAAGGAAAGGCAAAGGTTCAGTTAAATCAAACCTATGGCACCCTTTCAACCTAGTCTAAGCTAGTTGCGAGATTTAGTCAAAATTTTTCTAATCTAACCCTTAATTTTATCACGTTTGGATGTTTCCTACATGGGTGCAAATCTAAATTTATAAAAATATCGAAAGGGACAAAATATTCATTCAAGGGTTTAATTGAACCAATCGCATTAATTGCAAATGCCAAAATAATTCCTTGAAGGTGTCAAGAGTATGCAAATGATGAAATTAAAAGTAAAGAAAAGAAATTAAATTATATACATAGACATAAGTGATCAAAGAAAAAGTGAATGCAACATAAAGGGTATGGGAGGCAAAAACTCGTGACATAATTTTCTTATACAAGGATTAATGGGATATTTAAATTAAAAAGTCATAATCACCCATTTCCCATGTTTGAAGAATAATTATCCTAACATGAACAAGCAAATGAACTAGCTTAAATGAGATGCAATTCTAAATGACATGATTAGCACCTATAGAGGGTAGAGGATAATATAATAGGGAATATCATGCAAAAATGAGAAAATATCCTAAAAAAGAAAATATGCATGAAAATGTAGTGAATATCACACAAAGATGAATCTAGCGCAAGACGACCTAAAGGGTCTAGCGTTGGACTAGCCCATTTCTAAAAATCCTTACTAGCGTTGGTCTAGCAAATAAACGAAAGGAGAAGCCACAACTAGCGTTGGATTAGTGTGGTGACGTCATGCATTAACAATTCATAGTGAAACAAATAAAACATAAATTAAAACAAATAAATATATAAGAGCACGTAGTACATAACACGTAAACATAATATCTAGATGCCAAAATCCTAAGAAAAGCGAATAAAACATATAACACATAAGCCACATAAACACGCAACCTATCTATTACATCGGAGAATCTAACTACAATCTAAAATGGGAAAGATATGATAAAATAAAACTATTTATCCTATCTATTACATTCTTGAGGTACTTAAATGCCTCTCGAATAATTATAAAAATTAGCTAAACAAATATAATATAAGAAAATTGAAATGAACATTTAAATCCAATAAATAAAGCATATAAAAATATATAAACACATAGAAACACATAGGAGCACATAAGAGCACGTAATTGACATTGAAATAATAAAATAGGGGTACCTCCCTTTTGAAGTGGTGACTAAATGGAGTCAAATTGTCCTATTTATACTCAAAATGAACAAAAGAATCATGGCACAAATTTAATTGAAAATAATAATAATGATAAAAATACGAAATTAACATTAACATGTCAAATGTAAAGAAAGTTAAGAATATCTAAAATTATAAGTTAAATATACTCAAAAGTAACATAATTAGCTATTAAAGAAAAGAAACAATCATAATAAAGAGAGACAAAACTCACCAGGGATTGAATTGCAAAAATTAAAGACTTTTGGGGACAGAAATTACATTTTTCCAAAGTTTAGGGGTCAAAATTAAATGAAAGATAAAATTCAAGGACCAAAGTGCAATTAACTTAAGGACCTAAGTGAAAGAGATTTAAAATGTTCTGGGCCACAATAAAACTACTCCAAAGATCAGGGGCCAAAGTGCAAATCATAATCAGATCTTCTTAAGAAAACAGGCCACTAGGCCATTATTTAATTCTTTGGGCCGAAAACTACCTAAGCCCAGCCGAAAATCCAAGCCAAAACACACAGGCCAGCCCGTCTTCTATCACTCAAACCCAACAAAAAAAATAAAGCATGGGTCTAACCTTCTATCCCAACCCAAAATAAGAGACAAGCCCACTAAAAATAAAATAAAATTAGCCCAAACCACTTTCCTTTTTCTTTTCTTTTTCTTCTTCTCTTTTCTTTCTTTCCTCTTCCTCCACTTCCAGCCGTTTCCTTCCCTTCTTCTTCGGCCAGCTGAAGAAGCTTCAGCTGGCGGCCATGGCGGCCGCCGGCGGCGCCGCTGCCGGACCGCCGGTCGCCGGCAACCTCTCCGATCACCAAAATTTCTCAAAATACACCTCCCTACTCTATTTTTCGCGTAGAATCCATTTTTGAAGTTACTTTTTACAAAAAACGACCCGAAAATGACCAGAAAAGCAAAAGACAGACCAGTGGTTATTTTTCCAAATCACCATATCTTCCACTAAAAATTATAGAAAATATACTACAGCACTCCTTGTGATTTTTATAACCTAACTATGAACTGAAATCAATAAAAGCAACAACAAATGTGACAAAATTAAAATAAAACAGTCCAAAATGAAGAAAAATTATTCACATGCTTCTAAAGTTCAAACTCCCAAAATGCTTGAGCAACCTCACGTTTTCAGGCCTTGCACTAACCATAATCATCTATTTTAACAAACAAAATGCACGATAATGGGTACTTTAATTCGGTTTTTGATTTAGGCATTTTTTCAAACACCTAACATGCATATACAAAATCTATCCCCCTTTTCCCTAATCTAGCTCAAGCTATTTTCCAAATTTTCATTCATACAACACCAACAAGAACCAGCAAAAGTAAGCAACAAAAAAGGTTTCCACACATACATTCAATCTAGTTAATTAAAAAAAGAAAAGCTGGAAAAAAGGGAGATAAATACCTCAATGAAGAGTTTGGTCCCTTTGCCAAGGTTTTTGATGAAATTGCCAAGCTCCAATCCAACCGATTGCTGTCTTGTTGTGAGCAAATGTGTTGGAAAAAATTTGGGAGAGAGGAGAGCCGAGAGGGAGAGAGGAGTCTTTCTTTTTTTTCTTCTTCTTCTTTTTGGTTGAGACAAGAGAGAGAGCCAAGAGAGTTTTTTTTTTGTTATGGCTTGTCTTCTGTCTCCTCTAGGAGAGAGCCAAGAGAGGGAGTGTTTTTTTTTTTTGTTTCTTTTTGGGTCTTATCTGATGGTCCGTCCAGAGAGCAGAGAACCGAGAAGGACTTGTAACCAAAGTGGAGCTTGTGTGTAGGATTTGCCAAAATGATGATTTCTCAACTAATGAAAAGAAAAGTCCCTGCCCATTGAGTGTGAAATGGGTTAATAGTTAATTTGGTGAAACAAAATGATCATGATGATTTTTGATTTTTTAGTTTTCTCTTTTTTTTAAAAAAAAACAAACCTGCAAAAAATGAGAAAAATGCACATTAAAATGCAAGAAAATAAATAATTCATTAAATAGAAAAAATCTTGAGAAAATATTAAAAATTGACAAAAATTTGGTGTCCACAGCTTGCCCCTCTTTATCTAGAATTTCTTTGTCTAGAATTTCAAAGAAACTCAAGACAAAGACGTAGACACCAAATTGCTTATCTACTTCTTTTAACTGCACCTAAGCTAAAATAAACAAGCCAACACTTGGCTGAAATTATTGGACAAAATGATGCAATAACATTGCAGAAAATGTGACCGAACCCATGTAGAGTTGCCTACGTATCCCACCATGGGAATCAGGTCAAACGTAGTTCGAATGCAAGTGAACCACAACGAAACAAGTGTATTGACCAACTGTGATCTTTGCAAAAACACAAAAGCCTGAACTCTCAGAACTTCTAAACATGAAACATAAAATGAATGATAAAACACAATTATTAATCAAAACAGTCAAGAAAAGTAACTTGCATCTTAAGCTCTCGTTGCTGCTATTGTCTTAACTTGGAGGAGTCCCCCAATCACTTATTTGTTGATGGTTCGTTGGCTAGGGTAGTATGGCAGCACTACACTCAGAAGTTTGGCATTTTAACTTTACACCTAGAGGAGTTTTCTCACTATTGCTCTCTTGGTTCCTATCACACACAAGGGTTTCTGTGGGCCATGTTTGGGTTCTCCTTCCATTGGTGGTTCTATGGTTCATATGGAAAGGCTGCAATAGCTCCCGTTTCCAAGGTGCTTCCTTTTGGGCTTCTCATGTGATTTTTCAGGTTGACCAATTTATGGACTAGTTGGGTGCAGCGAAGCTTTTTGAAGTCTCTCATTTCTTTGGGGACCGGTGTGACAGCCCCACTTTCCCCTAAGGCGAACCAAAGGGGTTAGCGGACTGCCTGCCCAGCTCTCGCCAGGACTACGGTACAGTTTACGTCGATCTATAACGTTCCGGAACATCCCATTGCACGTAAACAAGTCAAAAGAGTCAAAATAACAAAAACGAAAAAATTTGCCGAAGATGAATAGTGCAGGCCACGTCAGAATCCGGCCGGAATCTGGCCAGATTTCCGGCCGGATTCTCGGCCGGATACTAGGCCGAGAGCAATCCAAAATGTTCTCCAAAACCCTCCGCAATCCGGCCGGCAATCCGGCCAGTTTCTGGCCGGATTCCTGGCCGGATTCAGTCCAGTGACTTTTCGTTCAAAATTTTCCTTTTGCCGTTTGAAATCCAAATCGATTCAAAGTTCAGCCAAACATCAACCAAGCATATATACATTGAAATCCAACATTCCAAGCCAAATCGGCATACCAAAATATCCAACTAATCCATACATGTACAATAACCAATTACAAACCAAACATTGGAGGAAACAAAACACTTAGGGTTTCACCCTCAAGGAGCTATTCAAAATACATGTACATGAGCTCAACTTGTCATTCAACTATTACAATCTTTTCCAAAAGTGTTCATTTTCCTGTAAGGAAAACAAATGGAACGGTGTGAGCTAAAGCTCAGTGAGCAACTATCACAATAGCAGTTAAGATCACATAAGCATAACCATTCAAGTCAAGTATACAATTTCGAAGTAAAGCAATTCAGTGAAAGGATACGGTCGGCTCTCAAGAGCCCATTTCCACGCTTACATTCTTGATCCACACTCATTGACCCTCCGTCAATGTTAAAAGTACCAAACCGTAGACCTCACTTCACTTCCATTCCTTCCACCCAACATACCCCAACCGGGCCCGCACTCCATTCAGTCATTTTGGTAATACTCGAGTTTACCGGAACCAAGGGTCTCATTACCACAAGGTTCCCCAGTACAGTCCCCGTGGCATGATAATTTTCACGACCAAGCCCTCGCCGGCTCGATCCAATTAACTACCATACGGGGTTGAGCTCATAAATGCAGTAAAGCCATTGGATACTCGTCCAACGACACCAAATCAGTTTCCATGAATGGAATGCAGTATCTCATATATCCAGTGCAGTCTTTCAGTAAAACAATTAATAGTCATGAATAAAATCACAAGGGGTGAGGGCGATCAAGTACACCCTCACCTCAATCATTCCCAATAACCAAGTAAGCCTTCAAGGCATCAAATACACATAGCACAAAGCCACATTATAACAAGTAGGTGAGTAGTATACTCACCAAGTGAGAAAATGATGTTTCATGCACCGTCGTTAAACGAACGTCGTGCACCACCATTTCCTCCTAGAACAAGTGAACAATTACCATAAGACTCGATAACGAGTCACAAAGCCAAGCCAATTATAACCCAATAGGGTTTCATGCATGGAAATTCAAGTGTTAAATACGTAACCTTTACTCAAGTCGAGAATATAGTTTTCTAAATTTCGAGTAAAAATGCGGGCAGCATGCCCTTTGTGTTTACCAAATTCTCCAGCCATAAGGCTTCATTATTTTTCTTCAATCACAACCCAACAACACACATATAAGCATTTCATGTCAAGAGCCGTTCCATAGCTCACAATATCATAAAACAAGAAACCATACCGAGCCATAAACAACACCAATTCACAACCCCAATAGGGTTTTATAAACATATACTAGCATGAAAGCAAACCAGAAATTAAGAAAGGCTTTAATGTTGGCCTTGATAAGAAAACCGGTTTTGACGTCATAATGCGGTAATGGCACAACTCTCACTACAATTATCGGTTGGGGGTGTAAGACCCACCGTTTCGAAGCTATGAAACAGGGCTACAACAATGTAGAAGGCCTCTAAGTCCAAATCCTAGCACAACTAGGTCAAAAGTGCCAAATACCAAACCAGAACCGAAATTGCAGGTTCCCAAATCACACAAAACTGTAATACGTCAATCTCAGCCTACACAGGTCCAAATGCCGAAATTCCAAAGGAATAAGTTAGCTAAGATATCCAGCTACATTTCATCAGAAGACACCAACTTAAAAATCCAAACCAAATCCAGTCAAAACAGGCAATTACTATCGCAGTTCCGCACATTCTGTTCACCAAAAACAGCAACAGTAAAAACGGCATAACTCTCTCTATACTACTCCAAATGCCCTGAAATTTTGTAGGCACTTCATACTCACCAATACCTACAACTTTAATGTTTTGAGCAAAGTCCAATTCGACCTCTAGCTATGACCTAAAATTTCGGACAGAATTGGGAATAATATGAACCCTAACTTTCCATTTTCCATCCAAATCCAAAATTGATTACATTTTCCTATCCAATACACCTCATAGAGTCATTATCAGCCATTACCATTCATCATACAAGGCCACAACATCCCATTCATATTAAACCAGAAAAATTCCCAATAAAATAAAAACTTCACCAAAACTCTTCAAATCAAGATAAAAACCAGAAATTTCAGCACTCTTATCACTAATACGCACAACATAAGCATCAATAGGTGTAGTAGGGTGTTTCAAGCTTCACTTACCAAGAACCAAGAGAGAGGAAGATGTTGTGCACCTTAGTCCTTCAAACAAAGTTCACCAAACAACTTACTATCACTAGAAGGAAGAATTTTATGGAGTAGAATCTATTCTAGGTGATTAGTTGTGGAAGATTGAGTGAAATGGAAGCTAAAAGTTGAAGAATTTCCTTCCTTCTTTGAGCTTGAGAGGTTCGGCCATCAAGAGTGAAAATTGGTTCATTTTTGTGATTTTTGAAGATATATAACCAAGTTGGGTCAAAGGTCAAAAATGTGAATAGTATTTCTTAAGGTCAAACCAATACTTATGTGACACTTGTCACCTCATTAAATGCATTCTTATCATTCTTTTCTCTCTCACATCAATCACTTCACACATACTACTTATCTCTTAACACCCGATAAATTTTCCACAGTATCCGAAACTTAACCGTATTGGCCGAATTTTCCCGAACTTTTCGCACTAGTGGGTCCCACGTCCAATATCTAGTCTTAATTTTCTAAAAACTCTCCAATACTAGAAAAATCATCTAAAAAACTATAACTGCTCATGAAATCCACTAAGAAAATATTTCTAAGCCAGAAAATGCAGAAAACATGCAATTAAGGGGAAAATAAACCCTAGGAAAATATTAGGGCAAAACGGGTTCTCACAACCGGGACCGCCTCAGGTTTGGTTTCGTTTCTGGAGCATGTACTAAAATCAGGTTACTTCTAGTTTCATGGTCTAAACTAGAGTTCCCTTATCTCAAGCTGAATACAGATATGAGCGTATCTCAGGTGGGGGCTTCGGGTGATGTGTTGCTCTGTATCCATGATGGGGATCTAGATTTTGCCTTTTACAAGGAGTTTGGGGATGTTGATGTTTTGACAGCAGAGGCTTTGTCATTCATGACTAGTGTTCAAATTTGTAAGGAGCGAATGGCTGACAATGTTCTTGTGGAATTTGACTCATATGTCCTTGTTCATTTCATATCTTCTGGGTCGATTGCTAGGTGGTGTTTAGGTGGGATTTTAAAGCATATATGGGCACTTCTGAACAATCTCTATGCTTCTTTGGTTCACATTTTTAGGGAAGCCAACTTCTCAGCAGACTAGGCTTGAGTGTGATTCGATTTTTATGTCAATGGAGCACCTGCTGATTACGGTTAAAGCTAATATGCAACTTGATAAATCTTCAGTTCCTCGGTTGTGCTGATGTTGTCTAAGAGAGCAATAATGAAATTCCACTAGGGCATTTTCTAAGGAAGTAAGTATTCTTTGTGCAAGCTTTTCCACAAGATATAAGGGAGTAAGTACTCCTCATTTACTCTTCTGCACATTTTGTGGCAATGGCCACCCTCAAACTCACTGTAACCTCCTTTTGTCTTTGTTATTGATAAAACAAGAGGGGTGGCGTCCCTCCCCATGAAGGGGTTTGCCGATAAAATATATGTATTAGTAAACCCCCTTGGTTGTTGACCTCTCTCAAAAACTTCTTGGATAGCATTCAATAGATCATCACAAATTATCTGCCAACATTTATGATAAAACCCTGCACTAAAACTATCTAGCCCTGCAGCACTGTCTAGTGACATGGAGAAAACTGCCTCTTTTAACTCCTCCAAGGTCAGCATTCTTTGTAATTCTGCATTCTCTTGTTGGCTCAATTTTGGAAGAGAAAATTTTAACTATGGGGCCATCCTACCCTTTCGCTCGAACGTAAACAATGACCTGAAAAAATCTACAACTGAGGATTTTATGCACTCTTTATCCTCAATCCAATGCCCATCTCCGTCTTTACTTTGGGAGATGAAATTTATACTCCTCCTTTGCTTAACCACAGAATGAAAATATTTAGTGTTGGCATCTCCCATCTAAATCCATCTAATTGCAGATTTCTGTCTCCAGAACTTGCATTCCTCCACTAATGCTTGTAAGTGAAATGCTCAAGCCTCTCCTAATCTTGTTTTAGTCATCCCATTTCGAGTCGCATCATAATAGGGTAATAAGATTCTAAAATTTGGGTAATAAGAATTCCTGTGGGATTGACAGCTTGTTTTAGTCATCCCATTGTCAAGTGTATGTCCTTGCTTTCACCAATAGCCATTCTTAAGAGAAACCGTTAAAATCAAAGCATAGATCTTTACATAGGTTAGAAGTCATCTAACATGTCAAGAGTGTATACAATAAGTCAATAATATCAAATACAGGACATAGGCATCCAAGTGCCTCAAAATACAAGGGTACGTGTAACAAAATACAAAATGTCTCACGGCAAGATTCATCCCTTCTAAGTCCTGAATAAAAGTTTAAAGTCAAAAGGGTCGGGAAATCACTAATACAAGTGAACCAAACTAGAAGACCCTACAGCCTCAGAAGGGTCCTCCTCGGGACAGTCGGCCATAGTCACACACTCAGCTATAATGCCGTCCACGCGATTCCCCGCCTCCTGGACAATCCGGATAAGGCACCCCTTGGTCTCCTGAAATTGTGCATAGGAGGCATCAGCCCTCTGACGCTTCTCAAGTACCCTAGCCTCTAGCTCCTGGATCCGAGCAGTTTGAGCCTCTATAATGGCCTCCATTTCCTCTCTCTCAGCTCGTGCTATCCTGAGGTCACTATTTAACTGTCTCCGTTCCTTGACTACCCTTAATACCAAGTGGTTAGGGTAGGAGAATCTCTCTCGACATGGGAACGTCCTACCCCGCCTAGCAGGTGAGTATCGCAGGAGGGGTCCGCCTTCTACCATACGATACGGGATCATGGGGAGAGGTCCCTCAACCCTATCATCATCACTGCTGCTGTCCATATCCTACAAATGACCCACAAAACTAAAGGTCAAACCCTTATAGTCACTGATACCAATTAAAAATTCAACTTAAGGTCTATCATGGATTTCTATGACCAAAAATTCACGACTAAGATTTCCTAACCCTACTCCAGATATTTCAAAACTAGAGCTTCGATACCAATTGTGACACCTCTATCTCTCCCTAAGGCAAACCCTAGAGTATCAGCGAAATGCCTGCCCAACTCTCGTCAGGATTCACACACTCGTTCAAGCTTAATATAGAGCCACAGAACAACCATCGATTTAATTAAGAAGTACTTCGAATATACAAGCCACAACCTCTAAGGCTAGCAATTATAATTACAATCTATCAACCAATAATAACAAAATTTACACTTTAAGAGTCACCAATTTCATACAAAAGGTACACTATCTTCCACCACAAGTCGCTAGTCTAGAACCTCCAATCCACCTCCAAAGCCTGTTAAGGAAAACAAACATAAAGGGATGAGCGAACGCTCAGTGATGCCAAGAAAATTCAAACAAGCAAGCAAGTAGCACCCAATCAATTAAATGACATACTTGAAAACAACTTTAAACATGAAGTTTCATTTACGTGCATAAGTAGGAAATAGTACACATGGAAGGATATAGGAGCTCTCAGCAGTTATATCCACGTATCGACTGATTCAAGCCATTTGGGGTTGACTCTCCGTCAATTCAAGTAGTAAGGGGACCATAGCGCTTCACTTACTATCTCCATCCAACAACACCCACTCGGATCCGTAACCAAACATTTATGTAATGGTGATACTATTCGAGTATGCTCAGCGAGATCTCAAAAGATCAAGCTATATCATTTCCCAAGGTTCACCAAACTTCTCGACCAAGCGCTTGTTGGCTCAAGTTACAAGGTTAGCCAATGGGTTGGGGCGTCCCCACAAACATGATTGGTCGATGAGACAACGCTCCAATCGACTTAAAATCGTTCATAGCACTGAGTCGGGATAAGCAGTACCTCCCACCCGAATAGAGTGTGATATATTCTACCGCTCAGTGCTCACGAGTTAGAACATTTTCAAGTACAAGTGCAAGTCATGTACATTCATTTAACAAGTATCATTCGATCACAAGAGAGAGAGGACAAGGGCGGTAAAATATACCCTCGTCTCGGCAAGTTCACGCATCATATAGTACTTGTATAAATATCATTTCAATCACATTAGCATTGAACATACACTTGACACTCACCAAACGTCAAGGACAAAATAAGAGCAAAGTTAGAAGTCAGACGAGCTCTTCGGCGTCCTCGTGACCACTTGAGACATGTACAATCACGATTATCTAGATACTCGACCAAGGTTAATAAGAAAAATATTTTCTCGCTACCCACTCTCAAGGTCACAAGTTCGAATCTAGTTAAAAGTGCCTTTCTCGCTAAATCATTGAAATAATGCTTAAAGAGCTCAAAGGTCATTTTTGATTCAAGTCGTGGTAAGTAAATCTCAATTCCAAAAGAAAGTACTATATTTACTTTCGACACAAAAATCGAGAAAAAGGTAGATGGTTTTCATCTTTCAAAACTTCTAATCTCATGTCCAAATTTTGGACTATAGAAAGCATTCACATTTTTCAAACTAATAGAGTCAAAACTCATCCAAAACTCCACTCATTTTTATAGTAAATGTCAAAACTAAAGGTTCCAAGTTTCGAGTATAAAACTACAGAAATTCTCCAAGAATTACTCTAGTTAAAACGTTCCCTTTTTAAAGTTCAATCTCATGGAAATCGAGGGCATAAGGCTAGGGGTTGAAGTCCATTTCTCAAGTATGAAAAGAGGTGCCATTAACCAAGGAAGTTAGGCAACCAAGAAGAATCATCAAAAGAGGATTAATCCTTTGGAAACTAAGATTCAAGATGAAGGTTTAAAATTCAAAGAGACCTTCTATCGAACTATGAAATTAAACTTAAAATGGACTCACAATCACAAAGGAAGGTGGAAAGTTCTTAAAAGAGTACTTCGTTTGAAACTAGAAAATTTCCAGCTTGGTGTGGCACTACTTGGAAATATCATATCTCGAGTTTCCTAAGTCCAAAAATTAGAAACTTTATACCGTTGGAAACTAGACTCAATGTACTAAAACTCTCTAGAAGACACTTTTCTCAGACTCTAATTCGAAATCATTCAAATTTTAGTTCAAAGTCATTGTTCCAAACAAGACAGAGCAAAACAGGCTTGCAATTTCAGTAAAGTTTGGAAATTCAGCAAAATTCATAAAAATAGAATTAGCCCTTGAAATTTATACCAAGATACAATGAAACTTAATTCAGACCTTTCTACACCAAGATACAACGGTTTTAAGAAAACTGAGTTTTGGAACCTATTTCACAGAATTTCCAGTTTTGAGGTACTTGATAGAGTTTTAAAATCTGATCATAAGTAGAGCTACACAACTCAAAATTTAGTGTGGTTTGTGTCTTTGAAAACTAGGTTCAAAATGCTAAAAATTACTAGAAGGAACTATCTTATAATGTGTTTTGCAAGATAGGTGAAATTGAACTACAAACTGTAGCTATGATTGTTTCTCGAATGAAAGCAGTGAGGAAAATCAGTCATCTTTGCCAGTTCACTACGGCTCATAGAAAATGAATTAGGGGTACATTTTATACCGTTGGAAAGCCCCCGGAGTCTAATTTTAGATGCCATAAACAACACTTGATTTCAACTCCCAGACAAAAAGTTATGGGCCAAAACGTGAACACTAGTCGGGTCTCCTGATTAGAAAATGTTTTAGATTTGCAACCTCACTTTCCCCTACTTTAACTCAACCAATTGTAAAGTTTCTTAGGAGATATTTAACACACATAAACACCATCATATAACAAACATTATAGCACCAAAACAACAACAAAATTCGAAATTAACATGAGGGATTCAACCAGCCAAAATTCAGACAGCAAGCCTCTACCATTCTTCAAGTTTTCTTTTCAACTTTCCAACCAAAACTAAGCTATAATTGCTCAAAACAAGCACCAAACAAACAAGTAAACACACAATAATCCTCAAGGTCTCTACCTATGAAGCCACCTCAAGTCCTCTACCTAGTGTCAAGGTTCTTGTGAACCCATCAACAACCCAAAGATTAACTAGATAGAACTATCTAACTGCTATAAATTGAGAGGAAAAGATGAGAGCTTTGGAGGATTACTTTGCTTCCAAGAATGAAGACCAACCACTAGTGTATAAGCTCTTAAACCACCAAAGTTCCTTCCTCCTTCAAGTCACCCTTCAAGCTTGTGTGATAAACCAACAAAAGAAGCAAGTTTGGAGTGTCTTCTTGGAGCAAAAATGGAAGAAAGCTAGCTGAAATTTTGTTGAGAAATGGTGGAGGAAGAGTCGGCCACGAGGAGAAGGAGAAGAAAGGGTTTGTGTGGTTAGGTGATGAAGTGACAGAATGAAAAGGAAGAAATGACATAAAGGTGCTTTGGTACCCAAAAGTCAACAAATGAATAGGAGGCCATTAGTACTCCTAATTGAGCTTAATTAATTCACTCACCTATAATCCCTCAATTAACTTTTCTTAGTCTACTATTGATCATCCTTAATTCTCCAAGATTATTGCACTCTCAGATCGAATTTTACCTCGAAAAATGTGAAATCTCTATTTCTTACTAAACGAGTCGCAGAAAAATTAATTTTACTAGCGAAACGTTTTAAAATATAAAATGAGACATTGATCCATGCAAATGAAATTAAAATGAATGAAATAAATTGATCGGAGTGAACGAATACTAAAATAAGCTAGTAATATAAAATAAAAGTAAGTAAAATAAAAATTCTGGTCCTCACAAATAAAATGTTGGGCAAAAAACCTCAGTGGCCATTAAACTATTGGTCAGATCATATTTTAGCCATCAAACTATTTTTCGTCAGTAATTAGCCACTAAACAACTTAATCAGTAAATCCGTGACCATTTAGTCGATAATTGCTCTTAATCTGTGAAATTACCTGTACACATGGCAAAGTGCGGGGTAATTTTGTCCAACAACTATGCGACCCTATTTCACAGATTAATTGCTAATTTTATTACCCGCACTTTGCCATGTGTACAGCTAATTTCACAGATTAAGAGCAATTATCGACTAAATGGTCACGAGTTTACTGATTAAGTTGTTTAGTGGTCAATTACTGACGAAAAATAATTTGATGGTCAAAACATGATCTGACCAACAGTTTAGTGGTTGCTGAGGTTTTTTATCCTAAAATGTTTTTAAGGTTATGGAATTCCTAACTATTTTTACATGTGAAATTAGCAAGTAAATGAATATTATTACCTTGATTAGTTATGACGTAATTTTCAATTGTATGTGATATCCTCTTCGTAGGTATACCAACTATGCCTATAACTATCTCATACCTACTAACATGACGATGAAAATAGTTATAAATTCATTAAATTCTATGAAATTACATGGTATAAACCATATGAAATTATATGGTATAAATCACCAAGGCTACAAAGGTGTAACTCTACTCTCATGAGTTTACTCCTTAGGTTTAACACTTCTATGAACTAATATTAGATCACAACTTTCATCGGTGATACAACACCCTTGGATAATCAGAATTAATGATCATTTAATCATGATAATAGTATCAAAAGTATTAAATAATTTGTCCAAGAAATAACTCAAATAACCATGAAAACATCACATAACAATTATAGAAGTTAATCCACACCCTAAGTTGACAATCTAACAAAATATAAAAAATTGAAATACAATCCAAACTTGTATAATTACTAAATATGAAATCCAGTACAAGAAATCAAGTGCTAAGAAAGTAGAAACCATTGCCACTTGAGTCTCCAACTCTCCATCTTCTACCTTCAATTTTCATCTGATTTTAGCTAACCTAAGATTGGAAAAAACCTAATTATCTTAAACTAACCTAAGAAATTAGAAAGATTTAGTTGAAATTCTATATTTGTAGCAGTGTTTCTAGCCTCCCAAGTCCTCTTTCTTCTCTCTCTAATACCATGTATTTATAGGAGAGAAATGTTAACTAATTGCTTCATGACAAAGAAATAAAGTTGCTTCTTTAACATTCCAACATTTTCTCTCCCTAATACCATGTATTTATAGGAGAGAAACGCTAACTAATTGCTTCATGACAAAGAAATAAAGTTGCTTCTTCAACATTCCAATATTTCTTGTGTAGTGGTTGACTGAAATCTATGCTAGAAAATGAGCTATAAGTTGTGTAAAAATTGAGCAAGTGGCTGTGTAACTTGCACATACGAGATAGCAATACTCAAGGTCAACATGTAAGGTAGGATCACGTATTACCCCTTTTGTTTCCTCCTCCCCTGCAGGTTTGCACTTTTCCGATGATTCCTCGATTTTACTCTATCTTTGCATCAATTTCATTGACAAATTTCTCAATGACAGAAGCCGAACTAACTCATGTACAAATATAAAAGCTGTAATTTATTGAGTTAGCTTTCCAATGCATAAATAATCATATCATTCAGACTCTATAGGCTAAGAAATGACCAAAATACCATCTACTGTTTAGTACTTTGTTTAAGATTTTGACAGCAGAAAATTCTTGACTGTATTTCAAACTTTTGACCCTCTAAATATGTGAATTGGACTTTGATGCCTCATTATAAAAGTATGCTGGATCTTAGCTATAAGGTGGTTCAAGAACCAATTCAATCCAATACTTGTAACTCAAGTTATAACCGAAATACTAGAAGGTATGAAAGCTACCTATGCATTTCTTCCTTATTTTTATATTGCACTTCATCCTTTGATCATTTTACACTTCATCTTTACATGAAATCAACTTAAAATCATCAAGAATCATATAAATATCTTCTCACTTCTCTCCATTTGATGATTGAATTCGTTAAAACCTACAAAAACATGAAGTTTAAACCACTTATATCCATAGAAATTCAATGTTTCTTACTTTTTATCACAAAATGAAAATTTCACTAGAAACCTAGTTTTTGACTATTAAATTGACTAAAACACACTAAAACAGACGTAAGTATCCACACAACAACACATAAAATGAGCATTTGTCACCCTTATCTTTCACTTACAAAAGCTTCTGAGCTCAAGATTTATGCACATATAATTGCAAAATTCAAATTTATAGACCTAGAAAAAAATCAAATTGTTGATACAAAAATCAATAAAAAAAACTTAGGCATGTCTACAAATTGTATTGGGCATGGTGGAGAGGGCTTTGGATTTCGCTAGAGGTGAGACATGTTCGGAGAGTGATTGCCATAGGCCTAGAGGAAAAAGTTAATAGTTTTTTATGCCCTTTTGGATTATGTTCCTCGGTAGAAAATATAATTGCCTTGCTATAGTGATGGAAATTAAACCAAGTTTGATTGATAATCTAACATATGTGTCAAAAGTGATATGTTAATTGTCACATTAATTAGATTGGTAAAGTTGTTTTCATTTCCATAAAGATCAAGTTAGTGTCCATTACCAAATTAGTAGTAGTATGGTGTTAATTAGTTTCATATATCTTAGTTGGTTAAAGTCGAATGTTTAGTTGTTACAAGGTGCTTAGAATTCCATAAGAAACACACAAGTAATGGCACTAACAAGCCACCTGTTAGTCAACCCATAAAACACACACACAAATAAATTCACAATAGAATACCTAATATCAGAGTAAAAAGAACACGTGCACAACTTACCGCCAAAGGCCAACCTTGCATTTCTTTTTCACAAAGTATACAAGGAACATTTCGTAAACATTAGGCATGCAAAACATTACTGAGGAATTCTCTCTTGTTCCCTTGGTCTCTGCATAGCCTGATTATTTATAGATAACTTGGTGATTTACAAGGCCTAATCATTGTTGTACAAGAATCAATTGGAAACCGGAAAAGGGATAAGGCTGTTTGAACTCAAGAGTAACCATTTGAGAATCTAGCAACCGTCAACTATCACATAATTCTGCAAATGTCTACATCCTTATGTCTTCAACCATCAATGCTTGGTCATTTCTGCCAAACAACTGTCCCGCTAAATTTAACTTGACTTGGCAACATACTAGGCAAATAGTGCCTTACGACCTCTTCCGAATTTCAACATCCTAGCATAGTTGCATCACAACACTTAAGTTTCGTTTGACAAAGCTGAATCTGAAATCTAAATATTGAAATAATTAATTTGCTGAATTTTAAACACTGAAAAAAATATATGAATGTCTGAATTTTAAGCACTATAAAGAAATATATGAATGTCTGAATTTTAATGTTGAACCTATTTATACTGTTTGATAAACATTTATAACTAAATGCTTAATAAGTTGAATTTGATAATTTTACCCTTATATCTTTCATCCAAAAAAGAAATAGAACCTATGATTTAATTAGTTTAAAATTTTTAGGTATGAAAATGACAATATTTATTTTTAAATCAAATTAATATAAAATATGAAATATATTATATGAGGAGTATGGAAAAAATGTGAAAGTCATTAAAAATGGAGAAAAGAGAAGTAGAAAACCATTAGATAGAAAATATCTGGTTGTTTAATTAGATAAGAATTTTGAACATAAATAACAAATAAGGGTAGATTTGGTAGATAAGATAAGATAGTTGAAGTAATTCCATTGATCCTTATCAAAATTAAGCATTTAGTTAGGATTCTTGTGTTGAAAAAATAGACACAAGTTCAGCACCGCTTAACAAGTTCAATAGATGGATTTTTATTTATCAAACACCCAAAACATCTGAATGTTTGAAAGAGTTCAGTTTCAGCACTTTTATATGTTATCAAACTGACCCTTAGTCAACTAGGCAAAATAGTTTCAAGCCACTTAAAACCAACAGAATAATCCATAAAACTTTAGCTAATCTATGTCCTCAAACACCAAGTCTTTGGCCATGACTAACTTAAGCTGGCTATCCCTTATTCTACAAAGTCCTACCATAAAATATCAAATAGGTAACCCGCAAGTGTAATTCCACATAGGCATAAGTATAGAGCAATACCTAACTAACACAATAGGGAACTTCATAAACTGTAACAGAATATGGAAAATAATACAACTATCCTGCAATTTCCCAAGCAAGACTTTGACTTCCATTTGCTAGACTATGACTGGCCGAGCATGCCATGGTTATGCATTCTTGTTTGTTCTACACTCTAAGGGGCTAACAAACCACCCCTGATTGAAGAAGTTAACACCCTAGTCAAGTTGGATTACTTCCTTTGGCTCCTTCATTGCTCAACAATCTTTTCCTCGAACTTCCACAAGGTCACATTTCATTCTCAGGTAGCATCTAGTGCTGTCTCACTCTTCTAGTGAATTAGATAATCTTTCTCTAATTCTTCTTACTTTCTTACTTTGCCTCGTCATTCTGTGATCAAGCATTGCTCGCACCATCTTTGTCAAACTACTTTCGAATCACCGGTGGAGAATGCTTTGCTTGGTTCCTTCCCTCATCCATGTCGCCCTTGATTGTAAGGCTTTAAGAAGTTTATGTCAAAAGTTTGGTGGATTTTCAGTCTATATGGCAAGCTCAATCAATAAGCCATGCAACCCACCTTCTTTATCACCTCAAAAGGTCCATCGTACTATGGAATCAAGCCACAGTGAATTGTTTTACTACTCACCTTCTTCCAAATTGAGGGAGTCAGATTTAGCATCATTTGATCTTCAACTTGGAACTATACATCTCAACTATGTTGGTCAGCATACTTTTTCATTTGCTATTATGCCAACAACAAACTGTCTCTTGATTTATCTACTAGTTCCTATCTAGTATGAACAAATTGGTGTGCTGCGGAACACTGGTTCCACCTTGAAGGGCCATTTCCTGAGGGTTTAGACGTTGTTGTCCATTTGCTAACTCGAAAGGACTCATTTTTGCTGCAAATGACTTGTGCAAATTGTAGCAAAATTGTTTGACATCCAGCAACTTAGTCTAGCTTCTCTGACTTGTTGACACGTAGTTTCTTAGGCACTCTTCCAATAAGGCATTGATCCTCTCTATTTGCCTATTAGTTCCTTTCTTCCAATTCTTCCTTTTTTTGACAGAAATCAATAAGAACTATTTGAACCTGATTAGATTTCATCCAAATGTACTACAATTGTAGTAGTATAACATATCAACGAAAAGAACTATGTCAATTTCTTCAATTTCACGGAATTATGATCCAAAGAAGAAAAAAGATCGACTAATCATTCTATGATGAAAAATTTTTGATGTTTATAGTGAAAATGGATTAGTCGTACCTATATAATAATCTATTATTAATATAAATGACTCGTCATTCATAGAGTCATTCGGTCTGAATACTACATGAAGAACATAAGCCAGATGACGGAACGGGAAGACCTAGGATGTAGAAGATCATAACATGAGTCATTCGGTAGATTTGGATTCATATATCCACCCATGGGGTACTTCATTGTACGATATAAGATCCATCTGTATAGATATCATCATCTACATCCAGAAAGCCGTATGCTTTGTAAGAAGCTTGTACAGTTTGGGAAGGGGTTTGATTGATCAAAAAGAAGAATCTACTTCAACCTATATGCCCTTAGGCACGGCCATTTGTGAACCCAGAAAGCAAAACTATACAGTCCTAAAACCTGCCTGTAAACTTGGCATCTCAGTTACTGATTATGTCTTCAGATAATCTGAAGTACTTTCCTAGATTTCTGAAAAATAGCTTAGCAGCTATATCAGCAGGATATGCCTTAGGTGCATAAATAAACATATTTGGAGAATCTATCAATAATTATAAAAACTAAATCCATACCATCAAACTTAGGAAATCTCAAGATGAAGCCTATTGAGATTGATTGCTATGGTTGACCAAGGACAGATAATGGCTGCAACAGCCCCGACTCATTTCTCTTTTCAATTTTGTCATGTTGATACACAAGACATGTCTTCACATATGCTTTAATATCCTCTTCCATCTTCAGCCAATAAAAGTTATGCAATGACAAGGCCCCTCATCCTTTCTACGCTTGGGTTATCCACTGAATGAGCATCACGAGTCTCTTTTAGCCAATGTTTTAAAAGGTGAAGGCATTAGATGGGGCACTTTGTCTCTACTGAAACGGAATGAAAACCCTGAGGCATGTGGCGTTAGCCTTATATATTTTGATTTTTGAAATATATAATAATATCATATATATTATAAAAAAAATTATTTGAATATATAAATAAATATAATAAAATTAGATTTAAGACTAAGAAAATTTATATATAAAAATAGCTATTGTTGTGCAACTCTAACTAATAATCTAAGAAGCATGCATATTTATATTAGCTGCCCAAAAAAAGTAGAATAATTAACATTACAAAAAGTTCTATCTTAGAAACAAATTTGTTAGAAGTCATCACATTATCAAACAATTAAATTACAAATACATGAATTCAAGCAAACACAAACTTCAAAGGTTAATTGTTTTAATAAACACACTTTACTAGTATCAAAAATAAAATATTAAATTAGAACCATATTGATGATAATATTGTCGTGCACCTTTTTTTTAAAAAATAAATAGAGAAAATTGGGCATTTATTTTTTGAAAAAAAAGAGAGTGAAAGTTGAAAGTGGTTTAAAATGAATTTTTATTTTTAGAAAAGTAAAGAAAAAGGACCCAAAATGGGACATATAAAGTGCAACGGTTTGGGTCCAAAATAAAAGTCTAAAAAGGGTTTTTAAGAAAAATAGGAGTCACCACTTGGTATTGAGTTCAGGTGTACCAAGTCACCGAAAATATATTTTTTAAATAAAAAATAAATAAATCCCTTTTTAGACGACTCCAGGTATTCGAAAACAAGAGAAAACGAGTTCGAGAGTCACGTTTGAAGAAAGAGAAGGCAAAGATTAAATCTAAGGCACCCTTTCAATCTAGCCAATGCTAGTTGCGAGATTTTGTCAAAAATTTTTCTAATCTAATCTATAAACTTATCACATTTGGATGTTCCTATATGGATGCAAATTTAGACCTAGGGAAGAGTCGATAGCAGCAAGATATCTCTTCAAAGTTTAATTGGTGCAAGTCACATTAATTGTGACAACTTGCATAGCAATTTATTCTGTATTTCCACAACTTTTCCAACTTATTTCTAGTTAAGAATTTCGGCTATAGCTACTCAAGAAATCCTAGAAGATGATGAATGAAGCTTTGATATAGATCTTCAATTTGGTGTTTAAAGTAAGACTTTTTTTATGCTCTAGGGTTTCCATCATCTAGGGCTCTCTAGGGTTCCTTTGTTGAACCTTGGCATGGCGGCCACAACACAAGTCTTTTGTGGATGTCTTGACTGATAGAGTAGCAACGGAAGATACCCCTTCGGCAGTAGGCAGCCTTGGCTCTTACAGGGGAGAGCCGACGCTGGTCCACTATCGGCAAGACCTGGACAAAATTGCAGCACCCTACCATAACGTTCTGGTAGGTAGATTTGCATTCAGCAGGCCACCCATGCGTTCATCGTGCTCGGTAGGATTTCTAGATGCCACTCATGTACTCATCCGCCCCGCCCTGGTGGAGGATTACACTCGGTTGTTCGTCAGGCGCACATGGTTCATAAGAAATTCTCTCATGATTGTCGCCAAGTGGACCTTGGATTTCGACACGAGTTATGAGTCCTCCATTGCCCCAATCTGAATTTCACTCCTAGGATTGCCATTGTCATTTTTCGAGAAGCCATTGCTGCGCAAGATTGGCTCCTTGCTAGGTAGACCGCTCTAGGTGGATTCGGCTACTACAGCCCTTAAGCGCCCCTCCTTAGGCTCGGATTCTGGTGGCGCTAGATGTGGCGAAGAGTCCTGCTAGTAGATTATGGATTGGAGACGATAATCACGGATGGTGGCAGAGGGTGGAATATGAGAGGTGACTAGAGTATTGCCCATTTTGCGCAAGGATTGGGCATACAAAGGTTGAGTGCTTTAAGAAAGACCTTTCCCTGAAACCCCCACGAGCTGTGGGTAGTGGTGGGAGAGCTAGAAATCTGGTGTACGTGCCTAAGGACAAGGTTCACGAGGCGTCAAAGACAGCAGCATTGGCCATCGTGGAAGAGCTTAAGGTTTTGGAGGAGGGAAAGGCACTGGAGGTGGTTGACACAATCGCTAGGGACTTCACCAAAAGGTTGGGTGAGCCCACGGCGAATCATCAGACTCCCCCAAGTGATGAACCCGCTGCTGTGGACCTGGGGATAGTCCCCTGTGATGGATGGAGAAGTGTCGATCCTGAGCTGTAGCGTTCCAGGTTAATGGATTAAGTGCTGGCTATCCTACCCATGACCACACATACGACTGTGCATGATGGACATCTTGTGGAGCTTGACCTTTCCATCAGTGAGGGCGATTAGGAGCAACGTGGGACTGTCCCAAACCAACTTTGGATTGGAGTCGGGTGCACTGGAACTCGCTAACTCATTTTCTGCACTGGTAAGTTTGGCTGAAGCGGCAGAGGACGTGGCCCTCATGCCTCGAAAAGGTATTAGTCGCTCAGTAGGTGTAACTCCAATCTCTTCCCCACGGACGCAGGTTGTTTACACCAGAAGGTGAAATTCAACATATGATCTTCAAGATCACATCCAAGGGCAAAATTCAACATTCAATATCACTATGAGGTAGCTCCGTGACTTCAAAACTGTTCTGGATACTCGTGTTCGGCAATCAGAACTATTTGGAGACAAATACCCTCGCGGTGCATTTCTGGATACTAAGGATGTGGAGCTCTTAAACAGTGTTACGGCCAAACATAACAAGAAGGGGGCAGACCGACAAACTACAATAAGAAATTACAGTGCTTCTTCTCTCTAGCTAAATCTTTTCCAACTATCCAATAATTAACTCTGAATTTTCTTATGTGGAATGTCCGTGGGGTGTCACGCCGTGACTCCCAGCGGTATCTAGCTAGATTATGTTTCACTACCATGTCCGTTTATTAGTTTTAATTGAGCCCATTACTGGTGCATCATGAATCGACATGCTTCGTTGACTGCTAAAGTTTTCCCAAGTTCAATCTTTCTTAGATAGAAAGATTTGGATTTTCTGGATTGACGACTTTTCTATTACTTTTTAAGAATTTGGTGATCAACTGGTCCATTTGTCTGTTGTAGACACCAAAATTTTGGTGTAATTTCATTTTTAGTTTTTTATTTGTCATGTTCATTTTTAGTTTTTAGTTTCCAGTTTTATTTTTATTTTTAAGTTTTATCATAGAATTTGTTAAAAAAAAAAAAGAAAGAAAAGCATTCAGTCGTTTGTAATTTAAATTCAATGCTTTCTTGAAAGAAAAAAAAAAAAGAGTGATACGCGGCAGCAAGCTGCGTTTTTCGCAGCTTGCAAAGAAATGTTCGGCAGCTCCTTGGGCTGCAAATATAGAAGAGCTGGCTTGAAGTTTAGGGTTATCAGGGGATATAAAAGGAAAAAGAAGGGGCAGCCGCAGAGGGGGAGCAAGGGAAGAGCTACGGGAGAAGGGAAAAAACGAAAAGAGAGTTTGAGAGAATAGAGGATCGAGGAGAGAAAAAACAGAGAGGCCATGAAGAGTTTCTGAAAGAGAAAACCGAGAGAGAGTGTGAGATAAAGACTAAAGAGAGAGCTGGGGTTGACGGGCTTGAGAAGAGAGCTACGGCAAGCAGAGGGAATGACGGCTGAAACAGGCGGCTGGGTAGAGAGATCAGAAAACAGGAAAAGGAACGGAAAAAGGGAGCTTTACAGAAGATTTTCCGACAGGAAAAGGCTGACCTTTTAGCCTCCCTCGGATGCATTTTTCTCTTTGGCTATAGCTTTGTTTGAGGTGATTTAAATTTCTGAATAATCTACGTCATTTGGGGAGGAGATTTAGTGTTGAACATTTCTGGAAAAAACCACTGAAACCCTTGAATCGAAGCTCCAGTTGCGAGCTTGTCCCTGCCGCATGCCGCTGCAACGAAATTTTCTTGGCTTCGTTTCAGCCAACTTCCCCGCTTCATTCTGATCTCCCCAGGGCTCCTCAGGGAGAGATCTCGGTTTCTGGGTAAACTACATCATGGAAGGAACAATTTCTGTTGAGACATCTTGAACGAAAAACAACTGGAAGGGTGTCAAATCTGGCGACAAAGGAGCTGCTCTGCCTCCACTGCACCGAACGAAAACGCAGCAGAAACTTTTGCTTTGGCCCAGCAATTCAGGAAAATTCTGGAATGAATGTTGCAGCAGAAATTTTGCTTCGATCACCTCGCAGACTCCTTATTGGCTTTGATGGATTTTTGTTTAGTTGCATCATGAAGCTGATGATGTTTGTAGTATGTTCCTGATGCATGTGTCTTTCCTGCTGTGTGTATTTTGGGTTACTTCTATAGCCTTAATCTCACCCATAAAATGCTTTACCATTGGCTTTGTTAAAATGAAAGTTTGGAATTCTTGGCTGAAACAAAAAGCTGCGTCCCATTTTTTATGTTTGCTGTCTCCCACGCTCCCCTCAGCGATTCACCAAAGCTGGTTTAGGCATCTATCTTGCTAGTTTTCAGTTTTGTAGCATGAGCTAGGAAGAACAAACCAAAGTTGCTGGATGTTTTGTAGCATGAGCTAGGAAGAACAAACCAAGTTGCTGGATTTTTTTTAGCATTTGAATGTTCTTGTTTTTCTGGATTTTTGTGTTCCGAAGAGGGGGAAGAATGTGTGATCTCCTTAAAAGTTTTCTTGTCTGTTTGGATTGTGTTAGATTAGGCGCTTCATTGCTTGGCTGGAAATTATGAAAGTGCATCAAGTTTGTTACAGAAACTCAAGCTTTCTACGTGGTTGCATGGAATCTGCATGCATGTTGCAAAGAAAAATTGCATTCCAACCCCCCAAGTTCCCCTTTGTTTCACTATGACCCAACCAATTGAAAAATTTCCTCAATTTGGTCTTTGGCTTTTAATTTTACAACTTCATTGCTTGTTTGTTTCAATTGACTACCATGCTTCGTTTCAATTGCACTTAATTCATAACATTAGGGGCTTTATGACCAAGTGAGCTTGTGTTTGCCTATTTTCTTTAATTTTCCCAAATAAATTGGTACCTTGACCTTTTTATTATTTTGGAGGGTAAATTGGTAATTCCACTTCATTGGGCCCCAATTTCAAGGGAGGTACACTCTATCCCTCACTTGCACTTCATTTGACCCTACGTGCTCCTACGTGTTATGTGAATATGCCTGCCTACTCCGCTTTCCTTACCTCCTTGCCTGCATTTGCTTGTTTTTACTTTTATTTAAGTTTTATGGGGTATGTGTACACCTCTTGGCTTGTAATAGATAGGGCTCGGAGAGCATCTGGTCCATTTCCCCTTCCCCTTGGTTGCTTTTATTTAAGTTTTATGGGGTATGTGTACACCTCTTGGCTTGTAATAGATAGGGCTCGTAGAGCATCTGGTCCATTTCCCCTTCCCCTTGGTTGCTTGTTTTGTTGCTACATGTTTAATTGCTTTAGTAGGCTCTTGCATCTAGTCGAGCATGCTAAGTGCTACGTGCTACGTGTTTACGAGCGTTTTGGCATGTCTACTTGCTTTCATAACCATGAATGAATGGAATGGATGAATGTACGTCACCACACTAGTCCAATGCTAGTTGTGGCTCATTAGGCCATCCCTTTTTGTTAGTGCATATTTGCATGTTCACTACATGTCATGCATTTTTCTTAGTTTTATCATTTGGCATGCTCCTCGAGCCCCTTTTCCCTCATTTTAGGATTCTTTGCATCTCATGCTAGTTAGGGTACATTTGCCTGAAGAGTCCCCTTAAATATGGGATATAGACGAGTGTGGCTTTTTCTAAGCCTTAACACGCTTGTATTCCCTCTATCAAAGGGCAAATTGAGTCACGATTTAGGTCTCCCCGTACCCAATATGCATAAATTTCCTAAGCTCATGCATTCTCAATCCACTCTATCATTACACTTTCACTTTTGTCCCATTTGCACACATGCACCTTTTTATCACCTTCACTTGCACACGAACACTTTTCTTGTCTTCACTTGCACACGAACCCTTTTATCTTTACTTGCACACGAGCATTTTATCTTCACTCGCACACGAGTACTTTCATCTACATTTGCACACCTTCACTCTTATCTTATTACTTTTATCATTTTTCTCACTTCACACAAGCTCACACTTTCACATGGCATGCATTCCACTCATTTTTTACGTCATTTAGGTTTAGGTGTGACCTCTCCAAAAGGATCATTATTGGGCTTCACAACTAATGTGATTGGCACCACTCAACCTTTGAAGAGAAATTTCCCCCCATACCCCTAGGTCTAGGGTTTTGCATTCATATAGACATGTCCAACACGCGATACATACCTTGGGTAGAAAATTAGGGAAAAATTGGTTCAAGTCACGCAACTAGCCTTGGCTAGGTCGAAGGGGTGCCTTGGATTTTTATCCTTGCCTTCCCCTTCGTCAAATGTGACCCCCGATCCCTCTTTTGGTTACGCAGACCCAAAAGTTCTCAAAAAGGGTTTATTTACTTTTTATTCAAAAACAAAAATCATTTTTGGGTGACTTGGTACACCCTAACTCTATACCAAGTGGCGACTCCATTTTTGATACAAAAAACCCTTTTGAACTTCACTTGGCCAAATCGTCGCATTATAAGTCCCATGGCCTTTTACTTTTCACATTGCACACCACACACCACACCACAACACACCACACTTCGCACAATTCAACTCGAATCAAAAAGTGGGGCGCGACAGTTGGCGACTCCACTGGGGAATTCCTAAGTGGGTCCGAGCATTTGATTTGGCCATTCTTTTCCCTTTTCTACCCTTTTTATGCATAGCGTTTGGATATTAGGGTTGCATTTTTCCTTTTTAGGACTTTTTGCCTCGCGCACGTACCAAACTACTCCCCACTCACGTATGTATGATTGGTTGTTTGGATGTATATTTTACTCGTTTTATCTCGCGCTTTGCATTGCATTTGGGTGGGGGATGTACCTTAGAGCCTCGCGTTGGTTCTTGATCTCTCCCCTCCAAACGAGCACTGGCATACGCGCATACGCTTTAATTATTTTTACCCCTCATTTATTTTTCTTTTAGTGGCTTGTCACGCCACTCCACCCTATTAGGATTTTAGGCGACCCACTTGGACATGTGATCGTATCACGACGTGTGCGTAGCATGATCCGAGGGGTCACTCGATCTTCCGCTTTAAACTTTAGGTTGATAACCTATTAGTTTTTAGTCGAAGGTTGAGGATTTTTTAGATTCGCCCAGACGGGTAGCCGTAACACGACGTGTGCGTAGCAACGTCTGGGGAATCGCTCGAGCCACCGACAAGGAACCTTGGGAGTGATGACCCTTGGTTTCCAAGTCTGAAGGCTCGGGGACCTATGACTTATCGAGTCTAGATGCATTAGTGAACCTAACCTCATGCATCCATTTTAGCTTGCCTAGGGTAGAGTCGACCTTACCCTATTAGGGACACTATTCACGAGGGGAGGGGTCCAACCCCTTTTCTCCCTTTTATCGCTTTATTTCTTTGTGCTGATTTCGTTGCCACAATGTGTTATGTGTATTTATCTGGCTGAACTAACTTTTCTTGGTTTTGTGTCCCCATTGCATTCACAAACCCTAGCAAATAGGAGGTCTGGTATGACCTTCTTTTAAAACCTACCCTCGTAGATAGGTTATTGCACGTTTAAAGATTTTGGTATATTGCATTCATAGATTAATAATTGCATGGCATTCTAAGCCTACCTTGGCGTATAAAAGGTCCTTTTAGGTCATATTGCATTTCAAATTGCATCTTTACTGCTTTAATAAAATGGCATCATGCATAAACCCTAGAAAGGGAATGCCACATAGGGAATCCTGTGTTTAGGAATAAGCCACCTTGTGTCTCGGATACTTAATCCAGTGAGACTTGCACGTTTACATTTTGTACCATCCAAAGGGATAGTGCACAAGGTAAGGTAGGATCCGATCGTTTTCATGGAGTGATCTTTGGAATATGAGCATCTAATAATCACTTTTTGGCCATTTTATCAAAAATTGGTAAAAATCCCTTGCGTGAAGGACATTAATTTGACGAAATTTACAAATGATTCCTCCTATTGAGACGATAAATAAAGTGAGGCCAAAATTTGATTTTTAGAAGGTCATAGACTAATGCACCTCAATAATTTTGAAATAACCAATGGCCGGACAATTCAACCAATCCATTTTGCCAATTCATTCAATAAATCATCAATTCATTTGACCAATTTACCCTTTTTAGGGTCACCTGGTCGATTTTCAATAAATCATCAATTCATTTGACCAATTTACCCTTTTTAGGGTCATTCGGTCGATTTTGAATAAATCGTCAATTCATTGACCAGTTTACCCTTTTTAGACCAATTTACCCTTTTTAGGGTCACCAATGGGTCGGTCGATTTTTGAATAAATCATTTCTTTTGACTAATTTACCCTTTTTAGGGTCTTTTGACCAATTTACCCTTTTTAGGGTCACCTGGTCGATTTTCAATAAATCATCAATTCATTTGACCAATTTACCCTTTTTAGGGTCACCTGGTCGATTTTCAATAAATCGTCAATTCATTTGACCAATTTACCCTTTTTAGGGTCTTTTGACTAATTTACCCTTTTTAGGGTCATGCGGTCGCTTTTGAATAAATTATCAATTCAATTGACCAATTACCCTTTTTAGGGTCTTTTGACCAATTTACCCTTTTTAGGGTCATTCGGCCGATTTTTGAATAAATCCCTAATTCAATTTCATTCATTTGGCCAATTTACCCATTTTTAGGGCAATCCGAGCCGATTTTGAATAAATCAAGTTTCGTTCAATCTATTTGATCAATTTACCCTTTTTAGGGTGATCTGATTAATTTTGGATAAATTTCATTCAATTCATTTGACCTGTTTCCCTTTTTAGGGTAATTCGGTCGATTTTAAATAAATTGTCAACTTCATTCAATCCATTCGCCCTATTAGGGTTTCATTGTCAAATTCCAAATTGGGAAATCTAGTCAATCTTTGAGAAAACCATCCATTATATCCAACTATTTAAACAGTTGGGTTTTTGACTCATGCTTCACTAAGGAAATTTGTCAACGAATTCCAATCTCTTCGATAGGAGGTCGTCAAGGTTAAACCCATGTGTTTTGCAAATCAAAAGTGATCAATCTATTCGGACGTTGTCCTCATTTTGACAAATCTCTCGTCACTCCAATGGCCAAATTTTTCAAATTATTTTTCACTCCATAAGCTGATTGGATCCATCAGGTATAGTATGGTGCCTACTCTAATGGATTGCATTTTCATGCTAGGCCTACCCTTGGCACAAAAAGGGTTCCCCCATAGGACATGCATACCGATTTTGTATTCTTGTTCACTAACTCGGGGTATTTTTCTTTTGTTTCCCCCCTCCCCTGCATTCATAAAAATGTTGCAATAAGATGAAAATATTTCCCTATATTGGATAACAATTTTTGATCCGATAAAGTTTGGAAAGTATTATTTGATTCTTGGGCAGATCCAACAATGGAAACCTGAAAGATCCATTTGAAAGCTCTAGGCTAAGAGTTTCTAAGAGAGTTCATAATTGTTTTCAAAGAAATTTCTGTATATTTGACTTGTTAATATATTTTTGTGTCAAAAGAAAAGGAGATGAAAAGTGTACATGTGGAGCCTTTTACAAGTTTCTCTTTTCTCATTCGTATCATAATTGAATGAGGAATTTTGTTTCAAACTTTTCAGCAATAAAATTTTTGGACAATTATTGTTTTGTGTATATTTATGTACATTTCATTCTTTATTCTTACTCATTGGAGATTTCATGATGAATTTTGACAAATAAGACCAAATTAAGATTTTTTCAACCTCCAACCTGAAAATTCACAAGTGTACGCTTTCAAAAATCCTTGTGTACACTAGATTGTTGATCCGAGTTACACAATGAGAGTGCTCAAAAAAAAAAAAATTGAAAGAGGTCATTCAGAAGGCCCATGAGATACCTTTCTCCTTCACTTAATTCCAAAATAAAATCAGTCACATTGATTGATAAAATGCAAATTGGAGCGAACTTTGCTTAGAAAAAATGCCCATTGGTTTAACCAGATTCAATTCACATCTAAGTGAAAGCAAAAATGTGCATTATTCTTGTTTGTTTTGAAAATTTGGAATGATACTTCGAGCATTCTTTGCTCTACCTATACACATTTTATCATTTGCTCTTCCATTTGAGCCTATGGAAGAATAATTTCGTTTCACATAAGTGCCTTAATGATCTCTACCCTACATTGGAAAAACTTTCAAAAGGGAATGGGTTCTTAATGAGCATTGCATTACTTTGATTGTCATGAGGTGTAAGAATGATACTTTGGCCATCATTTCTACAATCTAAACACTGATCATCCCTTGCATCCTCGTTTGAGCTAAATTGGTGGTTCTTTTCGAGTGCACATATGATCGCACCCCACATTGGGGAAGGAGATTGGGAAATTTTGAAAAAAAAAAGAGAGAGAAAAGAGAAAAGCAAAAATGCCAAAAGGAAAGAAAAGAGGGAATCACAAATTGGAGAAGTTTGAATTTATCGGGGATTCAATTTTGGAAAAAGAAAGGGAAGAGATTTGTCCGCGTGGATCGCCAACGTTTCACAAATATGGATGAACAAGGGTCTTCCTCAATCAGTTAATTCAGATACATGCCAAAAATTTCCCATTAACGAAAGTTTCCTTTCGGAGTTATTGTAAGGAACGGAATACAAGTCAGGCCATCTTCTTTTCCAATCAAACATTCTATCCCTAGCTATCCTTTTTGAGCCTTCAGAATAAATTATTTCGTTTGGCAACCCCTGAGAATCGCAAACCCCACACTGGGGGCAAGTTTGTGTTGAAAAAGAAAATTTCAAAAAGTGAAAAGCAACAAAATCAAAAGCAAAAGAAGAAAAGAGAACCTCAGTTCAAAAATAAACTGGGGCAAATTTCAAAGAATGGCAAAAAGCCGAAAAGGCAAAAGAAAAGAAAATGAAAGTGAAAAGCCTCAATTGAGCATAAATTGGGGCAAATTCTGGTTTAACCCTAAAATAGGGTTGGTAACAATGCGATCTCAGATTTTTCAAACTGCTTTTGAAATCTGCCTTCAAGCCTTAACTTGCCTAAACACCCCGCCTGACCCCATTACAAAAGCCAAAAGTCCTGACTTCTGTTCTTTGCAATGGCCTTGTCAAGGAAATCTCTGATGCCGGAAATTTTAGCTGTATTTCTGAATTGATTGGGTGTGAGGTTGACACTGCTCTTCATATGAAACCCCGCGAGGGCAATTTTGAAAAAAAGAGAAAAAAAAGGGGAAAAAGCGAGCGAATGCAAAAGAAAAATGCAAAAAGATTTGATGCTGAAAGTCCCTGGTGAATGATGAGGGAAAAGTCAAAATCCAAAATCTTGAAATCCAAAATGAGGGAAATTTTTGAGGAAAATGCGATCTTCGGTGCAGTGTCCTTGAACGACTTATCTTTTAACTCTCGTTTCAAGCCAAATTACAAGCTAATAAAGTCCATCGTTGACTTATTCTTTCATGACAATCCAAAGTGACGATTATGCTCGTAAGAAATCCATCAATCATTTGTGATCATGGGAGTATAACCAGTTTTCACCGGTTTAGCTATCGTTTCTACCCATTTTGTTGCAAGCCTGTCAAGCTTGTATGTTGACTCAGTTTTCTTGGCATATAAGGGTGACAAACTATTTTGCTTTCATGAAGACGTGATATCGAATGAGCACAAAATGAGACAAATCTTGACCTCCCATCTTCCTTTAGCCATTTCCAAATCAAAAAATATAGTCACTTGATTGGTCCTGACAGATGAGCCAACAAGAAAGGGTCACCCACTACCCAAAGCACCGATGCTAAAAGTGAGGGAGAAATCTTCTTGAATTTGGTGTTATCTTGGAAATATTCATCATGAATTTTGCTATATGAGTTTAAGCAAGACATTTCAATTTTCTTCACATGCTATGCTTACTTTGTTCAAACAAATGGAGCGTCATCCAAGCAAAATTTTTGAAGTCAAGTGGGCCCATACTGGGGCAAATATTTTTGTAGTCCAATTGAGGATTTCGTCTAAGAATCAAATAATGCATTTTTCAAATCAATCATGCTGCCCTTTTCATGCAAATTAGAGTGCATGTAAGCCCCCTGTGCAGGTATTCAAAGTTGAAATCGACGAAAGAGCATCTGGGGATGTGGAAGGACGATGCCGAAGAAAGAAAGGGCCCTACACTGGGGCAAATTATTTTTGAAAAAGATTCTTTCGAAAAGTCAAAAAATCAAAAAATCAAAAAATCAAGGAAAAAAGAGAGGAAAAATCTGAAAAAAATCAAAAAAAATCAAAAATCAAATCAAGTTCATCACGGCAGGCTCGGGTTTGATCCCACCGTCCGATTGTCGAGACATTTCATTTTCTTCGCCGCTAAACATGGGTCAGTCCCACTAGCGCGCGTTTCATTGCCATTAAACATGGGTCAGTCCCACTAACGCGCATTTCTTGTATTTTGCCACTAAACATGGGTTAGTCCCACTAGTGTGCATTTTGTTTTCTTTGCCGCTAAACATGGGTCAGTCCCACTAGCGCGCGTTTCTTTCTCATTGCCGTTAAACATGGGTCAGTCCCACTAACGTGCATTTCTTGTATTTTGCCACTAAACATGGGTTAGTCCCACTAGTGTGCATTTTGTTTTCTTTGCCGCTAAACATGGGTCAGTCCCACTAGCGCGCGTTTCTTTCTCATTGCCGTTAAACATGGGTCAGTCCCACTAACGTGCATTTCTTGTATTTTGCCACTAAACATGGGTTAGTCCCACTAGTGTGCATTTTGTTTTCTTTGCCGCTAAACATGGGTCAGTCCCACTAGCGCGCGTTTCATTCTCATTGCCGTTAAACATGGGTCAGTCCCACTAACGTGCATTTTATGTTCCATTGCCACTAAACATGGGTTAGTCCCACTAGTGTGCATTTTGTTTTCTTTGCCGCTAAACATGGGTCAGTCCCACTAGCGCGCGTTTCTTTCTCATTGCCGTTAAACATGGGTCAGTCCCACTAACGTGCATTTCTTGTATTTTGCCACTAAACATGGGTTAGTCCCACTAGTGTGCATTTTGTTTTCTTTGCCGCTAAACATGGGTCAGTCCCACTAGCGCGCGTTTCTTTCTCATTGCCGTTAAACATGGGTCAGTCCCACTAACGTGCATTTCTTGTATTTTGCCACTAAACATGGGTTAGTCCCACTAGTGTGCATTTTGTTTTCTTTGCCGCTAAACATGGGTCAGTCCCACTAGCGCGCGTTTCTTTCTCATTGCCGTTAAACATGGGTCAGTCCCACTAACGTGCATTTCTTGTATTTTGCCACTAAACATGGGTTAGTCCCACTAGTGTGCATTTTGTTTTCTTTGCCGCTAAACATGGGTCAGTCCCACTAGCGCGCGTTTCATTCTCATTGCCGTTAAACATGGGTCAGTCCCACTAACGTGCATTTTATGTTCCATTGCCACTAAACATGGGTTAGTCCCACTAGTGTGCATTTTGTTTTCTTCGCCGCTAAACATGGGTCAGTCCCACTAGCGCGCGTTTCATTCTCATTGCCGTTAAACATGGGTCAGTCCCACTAACGTGCATTTCATATTCCGTTGCCGCTAAACATGGGTTAGTCCCACTAGCGTGCATTTCATTTTTACAGCCACTGGAGCATGAGGTGAGTCCCGCCAGCGAGCATTTCACTTACATCGCTACTGGAACGTGGGTCTGTCCCAATTTTACATTTCTGTCCGGGTCTATCCCGTGGGTCTATCCCAATTTTACATTTTTGTCCGGGTCTATCCCGTAGGTCTATCCCCATTTTAAATTCCTGTTCGGGTCAGTCCCGATTTCAAAATTCCTGTTCGGATCAGTCCCGTTTTAAATTTCTGTTCGGGTCAGCCCCGTCTAAATTCCTGTTCGGGTCAGTCCCATTTAAATTTCTATCTCGGGTCAGTCCCGATTTTAAAATTTCCCGTCAGGGGTCAGTCCCCATCGTTTGAGTAATTCGCAGCTGAATAACACAGGTAAGTTTTGGTGTCTACTTCTTTGTCTCAAGTTTTTCCAAAACTCAGACAAAGAGGGGCAAACTGTAGACACCAAAATTTTGGTGTAATTTCATTTTTAGTTTTTTATTTGTCATGTTCATTTTTAGTTTTTAGTTTCCAGTTTTATTTTTATTTTTAAGTTTTATCATAGAATTTGTTAAAAAAAAAAAAGAAAGAAAAGCATTCAGTCGTTTGTAATTTAAATTCAATGCTTTCTTGAAAGAAAAAAAAAAAAGAGTGATACGCGGCAGCAAGCTGCGTTTTTCGCAGCTTGCAAAGAAATGTTCGGCAGCTCCTTGGGCTGCAAATATAGAAGAGCTGGCTTGAAGTTTAGGGTTATCAGGGGATATAAAAGGAAAAAGAAGGGGCAGCCGCAGAGGGGGAGCAAGGGAAGAGCTACGGGAGAAGGGAAAAAACGAAAAGAGAGTTTGAGAGAATAGAGGATCGAGGAGAGAAAAAACAGAGAGGCCATGAAGAGTTTCTGAAAGAGAAAACCGAGAGAGAGTGTGAGATAAAGACTAAAGAGAGAGCTGGGGTTGACGGGCTTGAGAAGAGAGCTACGGCAAGCAGAGGGAATGACGGCTGAAACAGGCGGCTGGGTAGAGAGATCAGAAAACAGGAAAAGGAACGGAAAAAGGGAGCTTTACAGAAGATTTTCCGACAGGAAAAGGCTGACCTTTTAGCCTCCCTCGGATGCATTTTTCTCTTTGGCTATAGCTTTGTTTGAGGTGATTTAAATTTCTGAATAATCTACGTCATTTGGGGAGGAGATTTAGTGTTGAACATTTCTGGAAAAAACCACTGAAACCCTTGAATCGAAGCTCCAGTTGCGAGCTTGTCCCTGCCGCATGCCGCTGCAACGAAATTTTCTTGGCTTCGTTTCAGCCAACTTCCCCGCTTCATTCTGATCTCCCCAGGGCTCCTCAGGGAGAGATCTCGGTTTCTGGGTAAACTACATCATGGAAGGAACAATTTCTGTTGAGACATCTTGAACGAAAAACAACTGGAAGGGTGTCAAATCTGGCGACAAAGGAGCTGCTCTGCCTCCACTGCACCGAACGAAAACGCAGCAGAAACTTTTGCTTTGGCCCAGCAATTCAGGAAAATTCTGGAATGAATGTTGCAGCAGAAATTTTGCTTCGATCACCTCGCAGACTCCTTATTGGCTTTGATGGATTTTTGTTTAGTTGCATCATGAAGCTGATGATGTTTGTAGTATGTTCCTGATGCATGTGTCTTTCCTGCTGTGTGTATTTTGGGTTACTTCTATAGCCTTAATCTCACCCATAAAATGCTTTACCATTGGCTTTGTTAAAATGAAAGTTTGGAATTCTTGGCTGAAACAAAAAGCTGCGTCCCATTTTTTATGTTTGCTGTCTCCCACGCTCCCCTCAGCGATTCACCAAAGCTGGTTTAGGCATCTATCTTGCTAGTTTTCAGTTTTGTAGCATGAGCTAGGAAGAACAAACCAAAGTTGCTGGATGTTTTGTAGCATGAGCTAGGAAGAACAAACCAAGTTGCTGGATTTTTTTTAGCATTTGAATGTTCTTGTTTTTCTGGATTTTTGTGTTCCGAAGAGGGGGAAGAATGTGTGATCTCCTTAAAAGTTTTCTTGTCTGTTTGGATTGTGTTAGATTAGGCGCTTCATTGCTTGGCTGGAAATTATGAAAGTGCATCAAGTTTGTTACAGAAACTCAAGCTTTCTACGTGGTTGCATGGAATCTGCATGCATGTTGCAAAGAAAAATTGCATTCCAACCCCCCAAGTTCCCCTTTGTTTCACTATGACCCAACCAATTGAAAAATTTCCTCAATTTGGTCTTTGGCTTTTAATTTTACAACTTCATTGCTTGTTTGTTTCAATTGACTACCATGCTTCGTTTCAATTGCACTTAATTCATAACATTAGGGGCTTTATGACCAAGTGAGCTTGTGTTTGCCTATTTTCTTTAATTTTCCCAAATAAATTGGTACCTTGACCTTTTTATTATTTTGGAGGGTAAATTGGTAATTCCACTTCATTGGGCCCCAATTTCAAGGGAGGTACACTCTATCCCTCACTTGCACTTCATTTGACCCTACGTGCTCCTACGTGTTATGTGAATATGCCTGCCTACTCCGCTTTCCTTACCTCCTTGCCTGCATTTGCTTGTTTTTACTTTTATTTAAGTTTTATGGGGTATGTGTACACCTCTTGGCTTGTAATAGATAGGGCTCGGAGAGCATCTGGTCCATTTCCCCTTCCCCTTGGTTGCTTTTATTTAAGTTTTATGGGGTATGTGTACACCTCTTGGCTTGTAATAGATAGGGCTCGTAGAGCATCTGGTCCATTTCCCCTTCCCCTTGGTTGCTTGTTTTGTTGCTACATGTTTAATTGCTTTAGTAGGCTCTTGCATCTAGTCGAGCATGCTAAGTGCTACGTGCTACGTGTTTACGAGCGTTTTGGCATGTCTACTTGCTTTCATAACCATGAATGAATGGAATGGATGAATGTACGTCACCACACTAGTCCAATGCTAGTTGTGGCTCATTAGGCCATCCCTTTTTGTTAGTGCATATTTGCATGTTCACTACATGTCATGCATTTTTCTTAGTTTTATCATTTGGCATGCTCCTCGAGCCCCTTTTCCCTCATTTTAGGATTCTTTGCATCTCATGCTAGTTAGGGTACATTTGCCTGAAGAGTCCCCTTAAATATGGGATATAGACGAGTGTGGCTTTTTCTAAGCCTTAACACGCTTGTATTCCCTCTATCAAAGGGCAAATTGAGTCACGATTTAGGTCTCCCCGTACCCAATATGCATAAATTTCCTAAGCTCATGCATTCTCAATCCACTCTATCATTACACTTTCATTTTTGTCCCATTTGCACACATGCACCTTTTTATCACCTTCACTTGCACACGAACACTTTTCTTGTCTTCACTTGCACACGAACCCTTTTATCTTTACTTGCACACGAGCATTTTATCTTCACTCGCACACGAGTACTTTCATCTACATTTGCACACCTTCACTCTTATCTTATTACTTTTATCATTTTTCTCACTTCACACAAGCTCACACTTTCACATGGCATGCATTCCACTCATTTTTTACGTCATTTAGGTTTAGGTGTGACCTCTCCAAAAGGATCATTATTGGGCTTCACAACTAATGTGATTGGCACCACTCAACCTTTGAAGAGAAATTTCCCCCCATACCCCTAGGTCTAGGGTTTTGCATTCATATAGACATGTCCAACACGCGATACATACCTTGGGTAGAAAATTAGGGAAAAATTGGTTCAAGTCACGCAACTAGCCTTGGCTAGGTCGAAGGGGTGCCTTGGATTTTTATCCTTGCCTTCCCCTTCGTCAAATGTGACCCCCGATCCCTCTTTTGGTTACGCAGACCCAAAAGTTCTCAAAAAGGGTTTATTTACTTTTTATTCAAAAACAAAAATCATTTTTGGGTGACTTGGTACACCCTAACTCTATACCAAGTGGCGACTCCATTTTTGATACAAAAAACCCTTTTGAACTTCACTTGGCCAAATCGTCGCATTATAAGTCCCATGGCCTTTTACTTTTCACATTGCACACCACACACCACACCACAACACACCACACTTCGCACAATTCAACTCGAATCAAAAAGTGGGGCGCGACATCTGTCACTTACCTCCAAACATATTCTTTCCATTTCTCTGCTGTCTATGGAAAATGTACAGGAGTGGCTAGGCGAGCCTTGTGGGCTGCAATGGAGACCGTCAAAAATCTTACCTCTGGGCCTTGTGTGACAGCCCCACTTTCCCCTAAGGCGAACCAAAGAGGTTAGCGGACTGCCTGCCCAGTTCTCGCCAGGACTAACGGTGCAGGCAAACACGATCTAAGACGTTTCGGGAAAATAATACGCGCTCACACAAGCCGAAATCGTAAAATAGCCAAACACAAACTAAACCGTCGGTGAATAGTGGGTGCCATGTCATATAACTCGGAAAAACATTCCCAAACTAAATAGGACACATAAACGGGGTTAAAACAATGTAATACACATACGTTTGTAAATTTACAAAACAAAAGGGAGATAATTGGATCAAAATACATTTAGGGTTTTGCCCAAAAGAAGCTATTCAAATTACATTCACATAAGCTCAACTCGGCAACCAACATTCATAGCCTTTCCAAAAGTATTCAAATTCCTGTAAGGAAAACAAAAGGAATAAGGTGAGCTTACGCCCAGTGAGATACTACCATTCAAGCAGCAAAGTTCATATAAGCATAAAGCTTTTCATTCCAATTCATCAAAAGTAAGCCAATAGCACGCATCAATAGAGTTAATAAAAGGATACAGACGGCTCTCAAGAGCCCTTTTCCTCGCTTGCATTCTTGATTGGACCTCATTGACCCTCCGTCAATGTTTAAGAGTAACCAACCGTAGGCTCCACTTTACTTCCATTCCTTCCACCCAACATACCCCTACCTGGCCCGAACTCCAAACAGTAGAAATTTGGTAATACTCGAGTATACCGGAATCAAGAGTCTCACTACTACAAGATTCTGTATAACAGTCCCCATGGTTCGTCAATTTTTACGACCAAGCCCTCGCCAGCTCGATCCAATCGACTACCAATGGGGTTGAGCTCAGTAGTATCAGTAATGGTCGTTGGATACTCGTCCAAGCGACACCAAATTCATGAACCAAATTCAGTATTTCATGTATCATTCAATCATTACAGTGAAACAGTAGACAGTCATATGAGATACTAAATGGGTGAGGGCGATCAAGTACACCCTCACTTAATCAATTTCAACGGAGCAAATAAGCCTTCAAGGCATCAAGTTCACATATACCAAAGCCACATTGTAAACAACAAGTGAGTAGTACACTCACCAATCAAGCAAATGATATTTCATGCACTTCCGCCTAAGAGTGTCTTGCACCACCGTCACGTCCTAACATATTCAAATAAGCACAATAAGACTCAATTACCAGTCATAAACCAATTCCCAATACTATCAAAATAGGGCTCCATAAGAATGTATAAGCACTAGAGTAAACAAAGGAAATCCGGAAATGGAATTAAGCTCTAAACCATAAAAACAGTTTTTGACATCATTTTACGGTTTTGGCACCATTGGCACTACGATTATCGGATGGAGGTGCAATACACACCGTTTCGAAGCTAAGAGATAGGAATACAATGTTGAAAAAGGCCACTCAGTCCAGTTTCTAGTGAAACCAGGTCAAAAATTCAATATACTAACCCAGAACCGCAAAAAACAGGTTAACAAACCGCATTCTGGTTAACAAACCGTAATTCAGGGTACCTAAGTCCAAATCAAGTGATTCCAAAGCCATCCGAAAGCTAAGACACCAGGATACATTTCTTAAGAAGGCATCAACAACCAAATCAGAAGCATTCCCAATCAAATTACCCAATTTCAGAAGCAATTCTCAAGTTCGGGTAGAAACAGGGAAGCTGGGGTAATTTGGTCTTTTCATAGGCTACATTACTTCGATTGGCTTGAAATTTTGTAGGAATCTCTAAAATATCATTCCCTACAACTTTCATGTTTTAATCCAAGGCTAATTCGGCCTCTAACTATGATGAACAGTACCAGGCAGAAAGGGGGTAATCCAAACCCTAACTTCCAAAATTTCTTTCCAAAGCAGAAATTTCCTGCAATTAACCACCATTTACACCTTCTAGCTTCATTCTAGATCATTTCCAATCATCATACATAGCCATACCATAAAAATCATATTAAAACAGAAATATCATAATTAAATAGAAAATGTCATCAATCTCAACCAAAATCATGAAATAACACCAAAGATCATTACTTCAACTCATATAGGTCACTAATTAAGCATTATTGGAAAGACAAGAGTAGTCCCTTATTCACTCACCTTATAAGACAAGAAAGGAAGCAATTCAACACCTTAGCCTTCCAAACAACTTCACCAATCACCTCACAATCACTAAGTGGAGAGGTTTTATGGAGCAAACACAAAATTAAACGGTGGAAATTGAAGATTGAGCAAGTTTGGAGCAAAGAAATTGGAGAGCTTTTCTTGTCTTGTTGCTTGAAGATGGCCGGCCACAAGAAGCAAATTTTGAGTGATTTTTGGTCAATTTTTGAGTTATTTTAAACAAATGATAAAAGGGTGAATAGTAGTCAAAAGTAAGAATTAACCTCTAAGTGACACATGTCACTTTCATTAATTGCATACCTAACCTTTTGTCTCTCTCACACCAATCCACTTGGTAACCTCTAATTATCTCATAACACCCGGTAAATTAAACCCAGTATCCAAAACTTAACCTAACTGGCCGAATTTTTCCGAACTTTTCGCACTAGCGGGTCCCACGTCCGATATATACTCTTAATTTTTCCAAAACTATCCGATACTAGAAAAATCATCTAAAAACTATATTTACTCATAAAAATTATTTAGAAAATTTTCTAATAAAGAAAATGCATAAAAGGCGTGCAAATAATTAAAATAAGGCCTAGAAATAAGGAAATTTACGGGTTCTCACACCTTGGATGCTAGCGGGAGATTTTAACACAATTACCACAGTTGAGGAGAGATCAGGTGGCTCTCCCCCTAATGCCCGGAATATGGAGGAATTCAATAAAGCTATATCCCATTGTGGCTTGTCTTCATTAGAGTTTGATGGCCTAGCTTACACTTGGACGAATAGGGTGTTGTAGCAGCGACTAGACAGGGCTATGATAAATGACGAATGGGGGGATTTATTTGGGTTTTTGAAGACTTCGCGTTTGGCACGGGGGCGATTAGATCATGCGCCGCTTTTACTAAAATGTGGCTCGAGTATTCCACGTGGTGCTTCCTTCAGATTTTTAAATGTCTGGAGACGTCACTCTTAGTTTTTGCAAATGGTCAAGGAGGCATGGGAGGTCCAACTCCAAGCCTCGAGAATGGAATAGTTCTTCCAGAAGTTGATACATGTCAAGGCCAAGTTGTGCCATTGGAGTCAGAATTCTTTCGGAATTATCTTTCAGTTAGTACTACAAGCGGAGGAGGTCCTACGACGATGTGAGATCAACTATGATACCTCCAGGGATGTTACGTAAAAATTAGGCTAGAAGAAACAAGAGCACTTCACGCTCGTGCTCTTTCCATCAAGTGTGAGTTTTGGCGTCAAAAGTCCTCAATTAAATGGATTCAGACTGGTGACGCCAACACAAAATTTTTCCATCTCAGTGTTAAACAAAGACGCAGCAACAGCTACATCACTCGAGCTAAGGATGATTCAGATGTTTGGTTAGAGAGCGATGACCAGATTCAGCAATCGGCAGTCCAATTTTTTTTTACTCTCCTTTCTTCCGATCGTGCTACCCGAGTAGTCCCATACCTCGACTTTCCGATCCCACGAGTACATGCAGCAGACAATGAGGCTCTGCAGAAGATCTCATTGCAAGAGGAAATCAAAGACATCATTTTCTCCTTGTCAGTAGATGGTGCGCTCGGCCATCAGTCGTATTGGCCTATTATCCAGGACCATCTGTACCTAGCAGTCAAGGATTTTTTTTCAAGGGGAACAGCAGCCGCGGGGTTTCTCCAGCATAGCTATTGTCTTGATCCCGAAAGTGGCGAGTGCTTCGAGATGGAGGGACTTTTGGCCAATTAGTTTATGCAATGTAAGTTCTAAATTTTATCATTACTCCCTAAGCTCATTTCGCCATGGCTAGCTAGCCTTTTTCCGGGTCACAGTATCTCGGATAATATCTTGCTTGCCCAAGAGCTTGCGTTGGATCTGGATAAGCGGCTGAATCATCCTAACCTCATTCTAAAGTTGGACATGAAGAAGGCATATGATCGGGTCGAGTGGAGTTTTCTTATATTCATGCTTCGCCAGTATGGCTTTGAGGAATACAGTGTTGACCTCTTATTTCGTACACTTTTCCAAGTGCTGGTTCTTCGTCCTCATTAATGGAGCGCCAGCGGGATTTTTTAAGCCATCTAGGGGTGTCCGTCAAGTGGACTCTCTCTCGCCAGCACTTTTCGTACTTATGGCAGAGTTCTTCACTCGGGGTATCCATCACTTATTCTTATAGAATGAGAGAAGATTCTATGCCTTTGCTGGGTCTAATATTCCGTGTTTGGCTTTCGCAGACGATGTTCTTGTTTTTGCACGCTGCTACGCTGATTGTGTGGGGAGCCTCTCTAACTTTTTCTCTCAGTACCAATTATTTTTAGGTTTGCGGATTAATGCCAGTAAAAGTACATTCCTGCTGTCCGATCGGGCATCCTAGGACCAGCCAGACTTGGTGGCGGGGACATTAGGTTTTCATCAGTAATCTTTCCCTTTCACTTACTTAGGTGCGCCTATATCCCAGGGTCGTTCGACATGCTTATTATTTGATGGGGTTCTCATAAAGATGCAAGTTAGACTAAATAGTTGGAGCTACAGGGGGTAAATTGATACTTCTCAAACATGTTCTTTCTTCCTTTTCCATATACATACTACAGGTGCTTTAGCCCCCAAAGGCAGTTTTCATCAAGTTGGGGAGAATTTGTAATAGCTTTTATGGGACCATAGTGTGGATGCCCAGAGAGTACATTGGTCCTCATGGGACAAATTATGCTTTTCGGTTGTGGAAAGGGGTCTCGGGTTTAGATCGTTCGAAGACATGTGCTCTGCATTTGCATATAAGCTCCAGTGGCGGCTTAGGGCGAATGACTCAATTTGGGCCACTTTCATGCACCAAAAATACGTCAGGGGAGTGCATTCTAGCAAAGCGGCAGTCCAAAGGCCTCCCATCTCTTGGTGGAGGTTGGACGCGATTCAGGAGGTTCATGAGAGGCAGATTCGTTGGTGTTTAGGGAGAGGTTTGGTGGACTTCTTATAATGTCCCAATAATTTTTCCTTCCTTAAACAAATTCTTGAAATTAGGATTAAAAAAACAGTTATTTAATTGAATAAAAAGTCCATCAAGCTTAAAATTCGGGACTCAATTGATTTCTTTTGAAATTCATTACGGTATTTTTTTGTGACTGTTGGAATTTATTTATGAAAAGGATAATTTGGGATAGGTAGGAAGGATGTGCTACATATAAATAATTTTGTGGAAAAATAATAATATTAAATAAGAGGGGGGTGGATAGTCCAATAACCAAATGGGTAATTATGTTGCAATAGCAACCGTGTACACACAGGTATGTACGTATATTAAGAATTGAATACCTACCTTACTCCCAGTCCAAATATGGTTAGGCATTCGGGATATATGTAGGGTTATAATAACCAAGGATATGGGCCAATATTTGGGAATGAATCAGGACTAGTACCATAACACCAGGTAAAGAAAAAGGAAACCTAGTGCAAAGGGGATGGTGATTAGGGTTTGTCTATATAAGTACACCTAGGATAATAAGGAGCCGTCCCTCTTGCAATTTTTTCAGCAACCAACAGCGAGGAAAAAGAAGTGAGAGAGACGGCTGGAGTTTAAGAAAGCTTGGGATCAAAGGAGGAGGGGCACATACCAGGCAGTTACGCGAGTGTTGAAGAGGTAAAACACTTGTCTCATGAACTTAGTAAATGGCTATGAGTTTTGAGCACTTCATTAGAGGAAGAAAACGTGTGGATTGTGGGTCTAATCCTAACTACCATGACTTGTGATTTAATACATGATTGTAAGGGGTTAAAACTGAAAAAGGTTTGAGTGTTAAAACCAAGAAGGAATAGCCTACGGGCTTTGACAGATTGTAGTGGTAAAAGTATGGAATCTGTTCGTAGCCCTAGAGGCTGAGATTTTTTATGAAATTTTGATATATTATGGGCCTATATGTGTAGGGTTTGTGTATAAAATTTCAGACGAAAATTCGAAGTATAGAAGGGTCTTTCGATTTCTAAATCAGAACTGGTCGTGCGTCAGCAGCGTTTGCATGAGGCTGGGTTGTATGTCAATAAAACGTTTTCTTAAGCATAATTTTTGCAAGAATCCTGAACCAGAAACCTCCTAACATGTAAAGGGTCAGATTTTAAAAGTTTGGGTAATTTTTGAAAAGGTCCCTTGAGTTTTCTCCAAGTGGGAAGAAGAAAAGAAGAAAAGAATGGTTGCCTAATCTGTCAGGTTTCGTAGCAGATTTGGAAACTTGCTTCTTGTGGGTTTAAGCAACGAAGTAAAGGCAATCTTCACCCAAGATTTGACCATATATTTGGGGTATTACTTGTATAAGAACATTCTGGATGTTGGGGATATAAAACCCAGTTCTTAAAGATCCTTTTTGCAAGGGTTTAGTGGTGAGTTCAAACCTGTCAAAAGAATTGGATTGTTAAATCTAATGAGTTATTGCTTTGGAACTTGGAAGAGCACTAAAACCTTAAGTTGGGGGGAGGTTGACATCAGGTAAAGACTGATTTAAACATCATGAGTAATAAGGAAGGGATTTTAATTGTCTAACTTAAAGATTAGGAATTCTTCCAGTAATAGATTATGAACAAAAAATCTGGCAGATGGAGTAATAGGAGTTTATGAGCGAATTTTGCCAAGGCAAATGAACAAATCTTGGGATGTAGTCTTCACGGAAGTGGTAGAGTTTCGAGTCTAATTCACGGATGTGTCTTTAGTTTCTGGTTTCAATGCGTATACCTGAAGTTAGGACCAAAACACTAACAACCGGTTGAATCTGGAATTTTTCGTAAGACGTAGTAGAAGCTATAAGTAGCGCGGAATGAGACCAATTCAGTCCACATGAATTAAGAGTGTTTATTTATGGTCAGTGGGATGATACTTTTGTACATTATTAGGGTCACACATAAGGGGCTAGCTCAAGGGGTGGAAGAGTAAAAGAAGTTAGTCGAAGTTGAGGTGAGTATTTCACACTATCCTTGCATTTGTAACAACGAACATTTTATGAATTGGGACATTACTTTACTATATAAAATTCGGATCATATATGCTATTTTGAATGGAATCTTTATCATGATATGCTTATTTTTTTTAAAAGTGTTGAAATAAAATGTACTAATGCAATGGACCCTCTTAATTACGATTTTGACTATACTCGACAGGACTAAGCCCAACTACTATAATTATGAATTCGAATTCGAACTATGACCTTTCCCTAGTGGGGGTTAAACACTAGGCTGTGTACACAGAGACTGATGAAGGCATGATCCTCTAATTAAGTTGAAGCTTTTATTTGGTGATTGTTATGAATTCAAATTTGATGCATAATTGTGTTTGCAAATTTGCATACGACTCTATGGTCCTTTCGTAACAGTTGGAGCTATGAATATGAAATATGAATTGTGTTGTGTGAGTGTAAAATTATATGTATATGTATTGTGTATGATCCGGCAGGGATAGTAGTTTGTACTTGCTGAGCTTGCAAAAGCTCACCCCCCTTTTATCACCCCATTTTGCAGACAACGATGGAGAATATGAGTTAGTGTTCGTGGAAGAAGACGTAGAATATAGGAACAATGGTTGGAGATTGATATAGTGGTCAAGCTTATAAGCTTAGCAGTGGAGATTTATCATTATTGTTTATTTTTATTTTCTAGTCATGTTTGAGGGATTCTAGTATCTGGCACTTGTCCATAAGTGGATAAGTTTGACTTTTTATTTTCATGATACGTTTACTCCTTATGCTAGTTGGTGTTGAGAGTGGTTCTGTTGGATATTTCCTTTTGTTGTAAAAGCAACTATCCCAAGTATTGTTTGCAAGGCTATGTAGCAAAGTAAGATGCCTTGTGAGACTTCAGGAGGGGTTATACCCCTTGAGTTTCACTGCGTGTTGCATTCCAAATCAAGTGGTCGATTTGGGGCGTGACATTTAGTGGTATCAAAGCCCTAGGTTAAGATCTCCAATGTTTTTGTGTTAGTTACTACTATGAGTTAAGCCAATAAGTGTAAGTCATTAATGAGCAACTTTGTGGTGTAGGGAAGTAAGAAGATGTCGATTCCGGTGGAGTTTCTTAGCGTAATGGTGGAACAAAGGGTTCGTGAAAGGGAGGAGATTCAAAGGCTAGCAAATGAATGCAACAGGCAAGTGGAGATTAACCGCCAGCTACAAGATGAAAATAAGGATTTGAAACGTAAGTTAGTGGAAGCCGAGGATGGAAGGAATTTGTGGAAAATGGGCTGCTTGGAGGTTTTGAGCAAATGGTAAGAAGGGAGATGAGAGGATTTCAAGATGAGATTGATCAAAATATGGCAGCTCAAGAAAGGCGGTTGATTCATGTGGAAGGAATGTTGGGGATGCTTTTGGAGCACATTCTGTGAGAACCCGTAAAACCCTAATTATTTTTCCTAGGGTTTATTTCCCCTTAATTGCATGTTTTCTGCATTTTCGGGCCTAGGAATATTTTTCTGGTAGATTTTATGAGTAATTATAGTTTTTAGATGATTTTTCTAGTATTGGTGAGTTTTTAGAAAATTAAGAATATATTTTGGACGTGGGACCCACTAGTGCGAAAAGTACGGCAAAATTCGGCCAATAAGGTTAAGTTTCGGATACTGTTTAAAATTTATCGGGTGTTAAGAGATTAGTAGAGAGTGTGAAGTGATTGATGTGAGAGAGAAAAGAAAGATATGAATGCATTTAAGGAGGTAACAAGTGTCACCTTCTCATTTGATGCCTTTTAAGAATTACTATTCACAATTTTGACTTTTTTTGACCAAAGGTTAAATATCTCAAAAAATTGCACAAAATTCACCATTTTTGCACCCTTGATGGCCGGCTCTCTCTCTCTCAAAGAAGAAGACAATTTCCTAACTTTCAAGCTTCCATAAGCTTCAATCTTCCATGAACAAAGGCTTAGACTAGATTCTACTCCATAAAACCTTATCTTCTAGTGATAGTAAGTTGTTTGGTGAAGTTGTTTTGAAGCTCTAAGGTGGCCAACCTCTCTATCTCTCTTAATTTCTTGGTAAGTGATGCTTGAACACCCTACTACACCTAATGATGGTTATATTATGCTTAGAAGTGGCTTGAGTGTTGGGTTATATGATTTATTTCTTGGTTTGGCTTGATTTGGTGAAGTTTTCCATTTTATGATGAATTTTCTGGTTTCATATGAGTTTGATGTTGTGGACTAGTATGATGCTTGGTAATAAGGGGCTTTGGCTCTAGTAGGTGTGAATTGTTGTTAAATGCAATCAATTTTGGAATTGGAATGAAATGTGAGAAGTTAGGGTTCTTGAACCCCTATTCTGTCCGAAATTTTAGGTCATATCTAGAGGCCGAATTGGACTTTTCTCAAAACATGAAAGTTGTAGGTATTGATGAGTTTAGTGTGCCTACAAAATTTCAGGGCAATTGGACTAGTGTAGAGTGAGTTATGGCATTTTTACTGTTGCTGTTTTTGGTGAACAGAATGTCCGAACTGCGATAGTAATTGCCTGTTTTGACTGGAATTGGTTTGGATTCTGAAGTTGGTGTCTTCTGAGGAAATGTATCTGGATGTCTTAGCTAACTTATGCCTTTGGAATGTCGGCATTTGGACCTGTGTAGGCTGAGATTGACGTATTACAGTTTTGTGTGTTTTGCAAATCTGTTTTGGTAATTCTGGTTTGGTATTTGGCACTTTTGACCTAGTTGTGCTAGGATTTGGACTGAGAGGCCTTCTACATTGTTGTAGCCCTGTTTCATAGCTTCGACACGGTGGGTCTTACACCCCTAACCGATAATTGTAGTGAGAGTTGTGCCATTACCGCATTATGACGTCAAAACCGGTTTTCTTATCAAGGCCAACATTAAAGCCTTTCTTAATTTCTGGTTTGCTTTCATGCTTGTATATGTTTATAAAACCCTATTGGGGTTGTGAATTGGTGTTGTTTATGGCTCGGTATGGTTTCTTGTTTTATGATATTGTGAGCTATGGAACGGCTCTTGACATGAAATGCTTATATGTGTGTTGTTGGGTTGTGATTGAAGAAAAATAATGAAGCCTTATGGCTGGAAAATTTGGTAAACACAAAGGGCATGCTGCCCGAATTTTTACTCGAGATTTAGAAAACTATATTCTCGACTTGAGTAAAGGTTAAGTATTTAACCCTTGAATTTCCATGCATGAAACCCTATTGGGCGATAATTGGTTTGACTTTATGACTCGTTATCGAGTCTTATGGTATTTGTTTACATGTTCTAGGGCGTGACGATAGCTCACGACATTCTCCTGACGGAAGTGCATGAAATAGCACTTAATTGATTGGTGAGTGTACTACTCACTTGTGTGCTATTATATGGCTTTGATATTTGAACTTGAGATGTTGTATGTTAATGGATTGATGTGAGAGTGTACTTTATCACTCTCACTTATTGTTTCACATGTTATTGAAAAGTTATTGGAAAGTTATTGGAAAGTTATATGAACTGATATATGAAATGAAATACATGACTTGATATCGATTGGACAAGTATCCAACGACTACAAATGTTATCATTGAGCTCAACCCCATTGGTAGTTGATTGAATCGAGCCGACAAGGGTTTGGTCGTGACAATTAATGAGCCTTGGGTAAAGTTATAAGGAATCTTGTAGTATGAGAGACTCTTGATTCCGGTATACTCGAGTAATACCACAGTGCAAGTGTTTGGAGTGCGGGCCCGGTAGGGGGATGTTTGGTGGAAGGAATGGGAGAGAAGAGGGGTCTACAGTTGGTTACTTTTCAAACATTGACGGAGAGTCAATGAGACCGATCAAGAATTCAAACGAGGAAAAGGGCTCTTGAGAGCCACCCGTATCCTTTTATCCTCATTATTAATGTGTGGCTTTATTTATTTTGGTAAATTGGACTGTTAAGCTTGATGTATCCATGAACTTGGTTGCTTGAGTTGTATTCTCACTGGGCAATTAGCTCACCCCGTTCCTTTTGTTTTCCTTACAGGAATATGACTCTTTTGGAATGAATTTTGATAAATGGTTGCCAAATGAACTAGATGAATGACTCTTTTGTATTGTATATAAAATGGGACCCTAAATGTATCATTAGGGCCGTTTTCACTTTTGTTTTGGCAAACCATATATGTAGTGACTTTTGTATCACTTTTAAATGTCATTTTGGTTTGTAAAGGCTAAATGTTATGGGGTATATGTAATTCGATGTTTGGTTGGGTTCGGACGAGTCGGTTACTATTCATGGCCGACTCCGGGTTTCATTTTCTTTTATTTTGGGTTATTTTGCCCTTTTGCCTTATTTGCGCGCGTTAGAAGTTCCGGAACGTGAAAGATCGCTCTAATCTGATCCGTAGTCCTGGCGAGAGCTGGGCAGACAGTCCGCTAACCTCTTTGGTTCGCCTTAGGAGAAAGTGGGGCTGTCACACATTCCACCCCTTCCAGTCAACGTAGCTCAGGGTAACGAGAGTGAAAGTGATGAGGAAGTGGAAGACGATCCTGAGGAAGAGCTGGTGGTGCAAGATGAAGAGGAATAAATACTAGTAGTGACTTTTTTTTTAGTTGAGGAAACATTCCTGCTAGTTTATATGTTTAGTGGCGAATCTTAGCCCTAACTAGAAAAGTATTAGTTCGACTCTTGCTTAGCAGTGAGTAAGGCTTATTGCCACCCATTCTCTTGGTTAAACTGAGATAAATTACACTTGATTAATTTAATCTGTAACTTGGATTTCTTTCTTGCTCAATGGTTGTGATGCTATATTTCTGTTCCATCCCTTTCTCATCTTGATTAAGCTACATAAAAAAAAATAATAATTTTTGTTACCCTAAAATTTTAAGAGTATATGACGAAATCATGTGTAGGAATATGCCGCCTAGAAGAAGAGCGCAAAATCAGAACAGCAATAACCAACAAACACCCCCTCAGGGTCAAGGCTCTAATTCAGCGGGTAATGTCACAACAAATATGCAAGTGAACATGCCCCCGGAGCTCATGCAAATTATAACTAACCTAGCTACCATAGTCCAAAACCAAGCAAATTTGAATGCCAACTTGCAAGGAAATGGTAACCAACAAGGGAACTTTAATGCTCAGGGACCTATGGGGACCCATGTCTATTATGAGCGCATGAAAAAGGTTCATGTGCCTACCTTTGATGGAGCACCTGACCCAGATAAGGCTGAGAAATGGATAGAGGAAGTTGAGAGCAATTTTACACTGCTTAACGTGCCTGAAGGAATGAAACATTTGATTATTAAGCCTTTCCTAGTAAGAGACGCGAGCAAGTGGTGGACCGCAGTAGAACCAACCATTACTTCACCCATCACTTGGGCTTACTTTAGGGACCAGTTTATGGCTCACTTCTTTCCACCGGCGATTAGGATGCAGAGGATGCAGCAATTCGAAAATTTAAGACAAACTCCTGAATGTCAATAGTGGAGTATGCCCATAAATTTACAACTCTAGGTAAATTCTCCCCTACCATTTTAGCTGATGAGTCGTTGAAGATGTTGAGGTACAAAAATGGCTTACTGAGTGAGATTCAAGCGGGGATGGTGAATGTAGCTACTCCAAATTATAGTGCTATGTACGAGGCTAGTTTGAGAGCTGAAGTTGAGATAGTAAGGATTAAGGAGGTGGAGAAGGCTAAACGCCCAAGACCTATTGATGTCATGGGAAACCCAGATAATCCAAGACAAAAAGGGGTGTTTAGACTTGTCAAGAGGGCTAAAGTGAATACCAAAGGCACATTTGGATCGGGCAAGGCAGTAGGCAGGGTTGCTAGAAATAACACTCCTATAGCTCTGGAATGTGCCTACTATCACAGACGTCATCCAGGAGAGTGTCGTTGGAAAACAGGAGCCTGCTTCAATTGCAGACAAGTGGGCCATCGTGCTAAAGATTGTCCAAAACCCCCAACGGATGTGACCAAAGGACCTAAAGCCAGTGATGCTAAGCCAAAAGCTAATGCAAGAGTGCATGCGATGACTGACATGGAGATCGAGGGGATTGATGATGTAGTCACAGGTGCGCTTTCTATAAACTCTGTACCCGCTTATGTCCTCTTTGATTGTGGTGCATCTCATTCATTTGTTTCAAAAAGATTCATGAAGTTGCTTCATATGGTACTGGAATGGTTGGACGACCCCTATCGTGTCTCTACACCTGGGAATAAAATTTTAGTTTCTCACATAAGATATAAGGGGTGTCAGATTGATGTGGGAGGTAAAGAGTTTGACGCTGACCTAGTACAAATTGGCATGAATGACTTTGATGTAATTCTTGATATGGATTGGTTAGCAAAGAATTTCGCGCAAGTAGATTGTAGACATAAGAGGGTGAAATTTGCAATACCGAGAGAAGAACTTGTCTATCAAGGGAATGTTAGGAAGGATAAAAATAAGCCCAGTAAATACTTATTAACATCCGTACAAGCAATTAGAGCCTTAAGAAAAGGGGCAAAGGGATACTTGGCATATGTGATGGATAGCACTAGTGAAGTGCTATCTTTGGATAAAATCCCCATAGTGAGGGAATTCCCTGACGTGTTCCCTGAAGATTTACCTGGGATCCCCCCTGATTGAGAGATTGAGTTTGAGATCAATTTGATACCTGGAACTGAGCCAATTTCAAGGCCTCTATATAGAATGGCCCCAGCGGAACTAAGGGAACTAAAGGAACAACTACAGGAGCTACTGGATAAGAAATTTATTCGACCAAGTGTATCACCTTGGGGGGCACCAGTATTGTTCGTAAAGAAAAAGGATGGGACCTTACGATTGTGTATTGACTATAGGGAGCTGAATAAGATCACTATTAAGAATAAATACCCTCTCCCAAGAATTGATGACCTATTTGACCAGTTAAAGGGTGCTAGAGTCTTTTCAAAGATCGATTTGAAGTCTGGATACCATCAGTTGAAGATTAAAGAAGGGGATATAGCTAAGACTGCCTTTAGAATAAGGTATGGACACTATGAGTTTTTGGTTATCCCTTTTGGGTTGACTAATGCACCAGCTGCTTTTATAGACCTGATGAATAGAGTTTTAAGTCTTAGTTGGATCGATTTGTAGTGGTATTCATTGACGATATATTGATCTACTCCCCAAGCGAAGAGGCTCATGAGCAACACCTTAGAGAAGTTTTAGGCATCTTAAAGAAGGAGAGGCTCTATGCCAAGTTCAGCAAATGCGAGTTTTGGCTCCGAAGTGTGGCCTTCTTAGGGCATGTGATTTCAGGACAAGGGGTATCGATCGACCCTAAGAAGGTGGAGGCAGTTACAAATTGGCCAAGGCCTACTAATGTTACAGAAGTGAGGAGCTTTTTAGGCCTTTCTGGCTATTATAGAAAATTTGTAGAAGGATTTTCTACAATAGCAACTCCCTTGAGTAGACTGATACAAAAGAGAGCCAAGTTTGCTTGGACACCCAAATGTGAGGAGAGTTTCCAAGAACTCAACAGAAGATTGGTATGTGCACCTGTTTTGGCGTTACCCTCGGGAAGGGATGACTTTGTGTTTATAGTGATGCTTCTAAGAATAGATTAGGTTGTGTATTGATGCAAAACGGGAGAGTGATTGCCTATGTTTCAAGGCAATTGAAACCCTACGAGTAGAACTATCCCACACATGACCTAGAGTTAGCAGCCGTAGTATTCGCATTGAAGATTTGGAGACACTACCTATATGGTGAGCGCTGCGGCATTTTCACTGATCATAAGAGCCTAAAGTATCTGTTTACTCAAAAAGAGTTGAATATGAGACAACGAAGATAGTTGGAACTGATTAAGGATTATGATCTTACCATAAATTATCATCCTGGAAAGGCTAATAGGGTAGCCGATGCCTTGAGTAGGAAGCCCATAGATACAAGGATTTCTGCTTTGAGCAAACAACTAGATAAGCTGAATTTGGAAGTGGTAGACTCAACTAAAGAGGTTTTGTTAGTTTTAATGGCACAACCGACATTGCTTAGTCGAATTCAGAACGCACAAAAGGAGGATGATGGATTTCGGAAGATGAGAGAAAAGTTACCTTTGGACTTCCAAGTGGACAAGGACGGGAGCTTGAGAATGAGAGGGAGGCTATGTGTACCTCGGAATGAGGAATTAAAATACAAGATCATCAAGGAGGCACATAATAGCAAGTATTCCATTCATCCTGGAAAAAATAAGATGTATAAGGACCTTAAGAAGAACTTCTAGTGGAAAGGCATGAAGAGAGATATTGCAGAGTCTGTGGCTAGGTGTCTAGTTTGTCAACAAGTAAAAGCGGAGCATCAATGCCCTGCAGGATTGTTGAAACCGTTAGAAATTCCGCAATGGAAATGGGAACACATAACCATGGATTTCGTCATGGGCTTGCCTAAGACTAAACTTGGAAATGGCACCATATGGGTTATAGTAGATAGGCTGACGAAATCCGCACATTTCTTACCTATGAAGAATACGGCGATGATAGAAAAATTGGTAGAAATATATGTGGAGAACATAACGTGTCTTCATGGAGTACCGGTGAGCATAGTGTCAGACCGCGATCCAAGATTTACTTCCCGATTCTGGACCACTTATCAACACGCGATGGGGACGAATTTACATTTAAGTACAGCATTTCATCCTCAGACTGATGGGCAATCAGAGCCTACCATACAGACCTTGGAAGATATGTTAAGGGCCTATGCATTGGATTTCAAGGAGAACTGCGATAAATTGGTTAAACTCATGGAATTTTCCTACAACAATAGTTACCATAGTAGTATCGGAATGGCTCCATTTGAAGCCTTATACGGGAGAAAATGTAGGTCACCATTGTACTGGGATGAAGTCGGAGAAAGGTTGGTAACTGGCCCGGAGTTGATATAGCAAACGGTTGAAAAGATTAAGATCATTCAACAAAGGTTAAAGGTTGCACAAGACTGCAGTAAAAGTTGGGCAGACTCTAAGAGACGTCCCTTGGACTTCGGGAAGAGTGATAAGGTGTACTTTCGTGTATCCCCTACGAAAGGAGTAGTGAGATTTCATAAAGGGGGGGGGGGAAGTTAAGCCCTAGATTCATTGGACCGTATGAGAACTTAGATAAGGTTGGGGGCCTGGCTTACAGGTTGGCCTTGCCACCTTCATTATCATGGGTGCATGATGTGTTTCACGTATCACAATTAAGGAGGTATATAGCGGACCCAGGGCACGTGCTGAAAGACCAATCGGAGATAATTATGGATTTAGACTTAACTTATAAGGAATGCCCTATAAGAATTGTGGACCATAAAGAGCAGGTCATGAGAAACAAGACAATTCCCTTTGTAAAGGTGCAATGGTCAAATCACGATTCAAGGGAAGCTACGTGGGAACTTGAAGATGAGATGAGGACAAGTTACCCCCATCTGTTCGCATAAGGTACGTAAGTTTCGAGAACGAAACTCTGTGTATACGGGGTAGAATATAATGTCCCGAAAATTTTTCCTTCCTTAAACAAATTCTTGAAATTAGGATTAAAAAAAAGTTATTTAATTGAATTAAAAGTCCATCAAGCTTAAAATCCAGGACTCACTTGATTTCTTTTGAAATTCATGGAAAGGGAATCCAAACCTTATTAGTTATGGTATTTTTTTTGTGACTGTTGGAATTTATTTATGAAAAGGATAATTTGGAATAGGTAGGAAGGATGTGCTACATATAAATAATTTTGTGGAAAAATAATAATATTAAATAAGAGGGGGGTAGATAGTCCAATAACCAAATGGGTAATTATGTTGCAATAGCAACCGTGTACACACAGGTATGTACATATATTAAGAATTAAATACCTACCTTACTCCCAGTCCAAATATGGTTAGGCATTCGGGATATATGTAGGGTTATAATAACCAAGGATATGGGCCAATATTTGGGAATGAATTAGGACTAGTACCATAACACCAGGTAAAGAAAAAGGAAACCTAGTTCAAAGGGGATGGTGATTAGGGTTTGTCTATGTAAGTACACCTAGGGTAATAAGGAGCCGTCCCTCTTGCAATTTTTTCAACAACCAACAGTGAGGAAAAAGGAGACAGAGAGATGGCTAGAGTTCAAGAAAGCTTGGGATCAAAGGAGGTGCACATACCAGGCAGTTACGCGAGTGTTGAAGAGGTAAAACACTTGTCTCATGAACTTAGTAAATAGCTATAAGTTTTGAGCACTTCGTTAGAGGAAGAAAATGTGTGGACCGTGGGTCTCATCCTAACTACCATGACCTGTGATTTAATACGTGATTGTAAGGGGTTAAAACTGAAAAAGGTTTGAGCGTTTAAACCAGGAAGGAATAGCCTACGGGCTTTGACAGATTGTAGTGGCAAAGTATGGAATCTGTTCATGGCCCTAGAGGCTGAGATTTTTTTATGAAATTTGATATGTTATGGGCCTATATGTGTAGGGTTTGTGTTTAAAATTTCAGATGAAAATTCGAAGTATGGAAGGGTCTTTCGATTTCTAAATCAGAACTGGTCGTGCGTCGGCAGCGTTTGCATGAGGCTGGGTTGTATGTCAATAAAACATTTTCTTAAGCATAATTTTTGCAAGAATCCTGAACCAAAAACCTCCTAACATGTAAAGGGTCAGATTTTAAAAGTTTGGTTAATTTTTGAAAAGGTCCCTTGAGTTTTCTCCAAGTGGGAAGAAGAAAAGAAAAAGAATGGTTGCCTAATCTGTCAGGTTTCGTAGCAGATTTGGAAACTTGCTTCTTATGGGTTTAAGCAACGAAGTAAAGGCAATCTTCACCCAAGATTTGACCATATATTTGGGGTATTACTTGTATAAGAACATTCTGGATGTTGGGGATATAAAACCCAGTTCTTAAAGATCCTTTTTGCAAGGGTTTAGTGGTGAGTTCAAACCTGTCAAAAGAATTGGATTGTTAAATCTAATGAGTTATTGCTTTGGAACTTGGAAGAGCACTAAAACCTTAAGTTGGGGGGAGGTTGACATCAGGTAAAGACTGATTTAAACATCATGAGTAATAAGGAAGGGATTTTAATTGTCTAACTTAAAGATTAGGAATTCTTCCAGTAATAGATTATGAACAAAAAATCTGGCAGATGGAGTAATAGGAGTTTATGAGCGAATTTTGCCAAGGCAAATGAACAAATCTTGGGATGTAGTCTTCACGGAAGTGGTAGAGTTTCGAGTCTAATTCACGGATGTGTCTTTAGTTTCTGGTTTCAATGCGTATACCTGAAGTTAGGACCAAAACACTAACAACCGGTTGAATCTGGAATTTTTCGTAAGACGTAGTAGAAGCTATAAGTAGCGCGGAATGAGACCAATTCAGTCCACATGAATTAAGAGTGTTTATTTATGGTCAGTTGGATGATACTTTTGTATATTATTAGGGTCACACATAAGGGACTAGCTCAAGGGGTGGAAGAGTAGAAGAAGTTAGTCGAAGTTGAGATGAGTACTTCACACTATCCTTGTATTTGTAACAATGAACTTTTTATGAATTGGGACATTACTTTACTATATAAAATTCGGATCATATATGCTATTTTGAGTGGAATCTTTATCATGATATGCTTATTTTTTTTAAAGTGTTGAAATAAAATGTACTAATGTAATGGACCCTCTTAATTACGATCTTGACTATACTCGGCAGGACCAGGGCCAACTACTATGATTATGAATTCAAATTCGAACTATGACCTTTCCCTAGTGGGGGTTAAACACTAGGCTGTGTACACAAAGACCGATAAAGGCATGATCCTCTAATTAAGTTAAAACTTTTATTTGGTGATTGTTATGAATTCAAATTTGATGCATAATTGTGTTTGCAAATTTGCATACGACTCTATGGTTCTTTTGTAACAGTTGGAGCTATGAATATGAAGTATGAATTGTGTTGTGTGAGTGCTAAATTATATGTATATGTATTGTGTATGATCCGGCAGGGATAGTAGTTTGTACTTGCTGAGCTTGCAAAAGTTCACCCCCCTTTTATCACCCCATTTTGCAGACAACGATGGAGAATATGAGTTAGTGTTCGTGGAAGAAGAGGTAGAATATAGGAACAATGGTTGGAGGTTGATATAGTGGTCAAGCTTATAAGCTTAGCAGTGGAGATTTATCATTATTGTTTGTTTTTATTTTCTAGTCATGTTTGAGAGATTCTAGTGTCTGGCACTTGTCCATAAGTGGATAAGTTTGACTTTTTATTTTCATGATACGTTTACTCCTTATGCTAGTTGGTGTTGAGCGTGGTTCTATTGGATCTTTCCTTTTGTTGTAAAAGCAACTATCCCAAGTATTGTTTGCAAGGCTATGTAGCAAAGTAAGATGCCTTGTGAGACTTCAGGAAGGGTTATACCCCTTGAGTTTCACTGCGTGTTGCATTCCAAATCAAGTGGTCGATTTGGGGCGTGACACTTCTGACGTGACAGATGGATAGGGGATGAGACTGTTGAGGAGATGCTTGGGTTGCACAATCCCCCGCATAATCTTGTTGCAGAATTTATTGTGCAAGACGAATGGAATGTATCTAAGCTACTCTAGTGGGTGCGTATGCACTTGGTTCGCCGAATCCTTGATACACAGGTCTTTCCGCAATTGGAGGATAAGATGATTTGGTTGTCTTTCTCCTCGAGGCTCTTTAGGGTTAAATCTGCATGGAACTCACTTCGATCTAAGCGGAACTCGTGTATGGTATGTAGGGCGTTGTGGTGTACCTTCTTGTTGTTGAAGATCTCATTTTTCTCGTGGCGTGCATTGCACTTTCTACCATTGGATCTTACCCTTCATCAAAGGGGGGTAGCCCTTCCTTCTCGGTGTTACTTTTCCCTCGAGGAGTCTTTCTCTCACTTATTCCTCACTGGTCCCGTTGCCTTTGAGGTCTGGGATTGGGCCAGAAGGCAATTTGGCATCCTAGCCCTAATACACTCCTCCCTCTTGGCAATGTTCATGTCTTGGTTGTGTTCTGTTGGGTCAGGATCGCTTGATCACATTCGTACGGCTATGCCAGCTATTGTAATTTGGTTTCTCTGGAAAGTGTGTAACCGTACATGACATGACGGTGCGTCGTTTCAGGCTCGACAAATCATCCTGGACATTGATAGCTTTGTGGTGCAGCTTGGTCGGGCTAGAGTCCTAATGCCTAAATATTTCATTGGGGACCTGGAGCATCCGTGGGCTCCAAACAAAGGTATACAATCCAAGCGGTTCAAGATTTGCGCGGTGGCCTAGTCGAGACCTCCGCTCAACACGCTAAAACTCAACACGGACGCTAGTGTCCTGGTACAAGAGCATCAGGTGGAGGGCTAGTTCGTGACCACACGGGGCACGTGATTTTTGCCTTTTATAAGGAGCTTGGTGAGATGGATACTTGGACGACAGAAGGTCTCTCCTCATGGCATGGCCTCTTGTTTTGTAAATCTTACCAGTCTTCTCGTCGAGATTGATTTCGAAGCCTTGGTTCGGTTGTTGCAATCTGGTGCCATAACCAAATGGCCTTTGTGCAATACCTTGTGCAGAATACGAGGTTTATAGTTGAGTTGTCATCCACAGTGCAGCTTCTTCTTAGAGAGGCGAATAGTTGCCCAGATAGAATAGCAGGTGGAAAGTTTCAAGCTAACACTGTCTTCTCCTCGGTCCATTAGCTTCCCTCGACTGTTCAGGCAGCCTTGCGATTGGATCATTGGGAGGTCCCTTTTACCCGATCTTGGGTTGTAAAGTAGTACTTCCTCTAGTGTTCAGGGCCTCGTAGACTCCTTTTCTTCGCAGGCTTTGTAATGACTCTATTCTTTCTAATAAAATAGGGGGTTGGCAGCCCCACCCGATTTTGGGTTTTGCCAAAAAAAAAAGTGATGTCCAAAAATGATTCTTTGAAGAGGCCACAAAGAATGGGAAAAATGTTATTCAAAAGAAGAAAAATCACAGTATGTGTATAAATATCCATGTCCTAGGGAATGCAACATAACGAGTACGGGGGACTAATGATTCATGACTCAATTTTCCTTCTTATAGAGGGAATAAAAGTATGCTAAGGCGAGGAAGTCGTTCTTTTCCCATATTTGAAGAGTGACACTTCTAATCTAAGCAAGCAAATGAACTATCTTACTTCTAATTTTCTAAATGAAATGCAAGTCTAAATGTCATGTTTTGGGCACATAGGGATAAAGGGGATAGTATACAAGGGAATATCATGTAAAATGAGGAAAAAAGATCCTAAAAGTGAAAAATATGCATGAAATGCAATAAATGTCACTCAAAACATGGTTCTAGTGCGCAATGGCCTAAAAGGGTCTAGCATTAGATTAACCCATTTCTATATGTTCTCACTAGCATTGAACTAGTGAGAAATTAAGGAAAATGACCACAACTAGCATTGGACTAGTGTGGTGATGCTATACATTTATTATAACTAAATAAAGCATATAAACATGATTAAAGAGAAAAAAATGTAACATATGACAAATTCATTTTATTATTAGAAAGAACTGGAAATAACCATGAAATTTATCAATTAAAGCAATCAAATGGAGCCTAATCAACAATTAAAGAAAATAAACATCAATAACTATGAAACTCCTAAGATTTCGCTAATTAAATGCATTTAAATGAGGCATAATTGACAATTAAAGAAGATAGACCAATTACATTCAAGAAATCAAAGCTGTCAACGACCTAATTGCACACATTAAGAAAGTTTTGGGGTCAATTTATACTTTAGAACATTTAGGGTCAAAAATGAACAAAAGATAAAGTTTAGGAGCCAAATTGCAATTAAATTAAGGACCTAATTGAAAGAAATCAGGAGTTCCAGGGCCATAATCAACATCCATTTATAAAAAATCCAACAACAAAACATTAATCCTAAGCCTTAGTTCATTTTCCAACCCAACAAGGTAATAAATCTTCTAAAAATTATCAAGGCTTAAGTATGCCTTAAAAAATCAGAAATAATTTGCTTAAAACATGCAAAAGGGATTAAGCCTTAAAAGTAGAAACACTAAACACGACAAGGTTAAGTTTGTTAGTACAACCATAAACTTTCCTAACATCATTGGCTTTGACAATGAGTGCTGGATTTCCTCTAATAGCCGAATCATTCAAGGCAACTTTTCTCTTATGTTTAACTTCGGTCTCAACCTTTTTTTTCCCCTTGAGTTTTTCCTTTTCTCACCCTCAAGTTCATACTCTTTTTTAAGACTAACTTGATCATCATGCATTTGTTGATGTGTGAGAGGTGCAAGTGTGATTTTTATACTACCATGAACAAAAGAGTACTTATTAGTAAAACCGTCATGAATAACTCTCTTGTCAAATTGCCATGGATGCCCTAAAATTATATGAGCAGCTTGCATAGGCACAACATCACATAATACTTCATCCTCATAACGTCCAATGCGAAAAGAAACAAGTACTTGTTTAAGTGCACGTACCTCTCTACTATTGTTGAGCCATTGCAACTTGTAAGGTCTAGGATGGTTGTAGGCCAAACTCAATTTCTCCACCATGAGTGCACTTGCTATGTTAGTGCAGCTCCCCAGATCAATCACCCTACTACAAACCTTGTCCTCGATGTGACAACGTGTGTAGAAGATGTTTTCATGTTGTAGCTCATCACTAGTAACTTGAGTAGTGAGTGCATGCCTCACCACCAATCCAACCACGACATTATGAGGCTGCTATTCAATTTCCTCGATATCATCCTCTTCAATTAGAGGTGGCATATCTTCATACTCGGCATCATCGTCAGTCACAACTTTACCACTTGATAACATCAACATGGTGTGGTTATTAGGACATTGAGATACCATATGTCCAAACCCTTGACACCTAGAACACTTGGTGTCTCGATTTTTTGGTTTGGAAGCCTCTTGACCAGCTTTAGTTTCACCCCTTTGAATTAATTTAGCCATTTTATCTCTCGGCTTTAATAGTGGAATTGGAACCGAGGGCTCTTCCTTCCTTTTTGGTTGAGAGTTACTCCAATTTCCAGCTTGGAAGTTGGAATTTGGACGGTCACTACCCCTCATCTTAAGCCTCCTTTCCACCTTGTCTGCTTTATCCAACAATTCTCCCATATCAAGGTAATATTGAAACTCCACAATATCAGCAATTTCAGCCCTCAATCCATGCAAAAACCTAGCCATAGTTGCCTCCAAATCCCCATGGACATCAACCCTCATCATAGCCATCTCCATCTCCTTAAAGCAGTCTTCAACTATCATACTACCTTGAGTGAGAGTTTGCAATTTATGATGCAAATCTCTATGGTAGTACCCTGGTATGAAGCACTTTCTCATGGCCCTTTTAAGGTCCTCCCAAGTTCTAATGGATGGCTCCTCATTCCTCTGCTGTTTGGTGCAAAGTTGATCCCACCAAATGGCCGCATAATCGGTGAATTCTATGGCTGTAAGTTTCACTTTTTGAGCTTTCGTGTAGTGGTTGCAGTCAAAAATCGTATCAATTTTTCTTTCCTACTCCAAGTATGCTTCAGGATCAGATTTCCCTTGAAAAGAGGGAATTTTCAGTTTTACACCTTTGATGGTTTCATTATGCTGCTTCATCTATGGAGGCCTCGCGTACTCCTTCTCATCATTGGAGCTCGCAGATTCCTCCACATGTATCTTCCTATAGCCAGATTTAGACTGTTTTGGAGTGGATCGTGATTTGTAGAGCTCTGCATGTATTGGATCCAATGCTTGACTCAACATCTTTCTAAACTTGTCCTCCAACATCTTTATAAGAAGTTTGACGTCAAGAGAATTGGAAGCCCCTTCAACACTACTGTTGGACTTACTTCCAGCTCCATTAGTTATTGTTAATAAACTTGCAAAATGGTTAGTTGAACAAAAGAAATTCCTCATACACTCCTTGATTATTTACTCTCAACACACGTGTTTCACTCAGGTGTTTAAATCACTCTAATGATCTTACCAAGCAACTCTATAAGTCGTTGATCTCCTCACTTGAACAAATCAGAAATTTCTCAAGTGGTTCAATGACTTATAGCTGAAAATTCGCAAAGGGCTGTGGCGTTTGTGATGCAGTTCACTTGGGTTGAGATGAACACGAACTTGGCAGGTTTTTGATGACTCTCAAAATTGTAGAAAATTTGCTGGAAATTTTCCAAGTCTGGTGCAGACAAATAAGACACAAGATTAGGAAGTAACTAGCTTGGACTCGATTAGGAAACTATGACTTTTTTAGTCCAAGACTGATTTGGACCTGTTTAGGGCTAGAAAGACACGACTATAACTAAGAATATGACTCCTACACAGCTTGTTTTGTGGCTGGATAGAATAACAAAATTTAAACTGAAGCAACAAGACACAAATGTCAGAAATTTAGAAGCCTGGAAAACACTCTACCTGTATGCATGTGTGGCTAGAGTTGGGAAACTGGTTGGGTTATGTCTTAGGCTCACTTTTGAAAGGTAAGATATGGTTCAAGAGCTTTCCCAAGTGCAGATATTATGTGGTTCAACACAAACTAGTTTGGGCAAGGGAGTTGCGACTAGGATTGGTAACTTCCAAGTCACAATGGTTTCCAAAATTGTGAACTTTTGCTGCTTTAATCCATTGCTTTTTGTTTTTTTTTCTTTCTTCTCCTTTTTTTTTTGCATGGATCAGATTCTTTTTGTTCTGTTTTTGTTTAAGTTCTTTATCACACAACAACAGCCGCAAGTCACTTCAACAGCCGCAAAGGTACTTTCAAGAACTAGGGTTTAAGTTTAGGAAAGTTTGTTTCAAGAATTTCAAGAACCCAAGAACTTCAAGGTTTATTACTAGAACTTAGTCCACGAACTTAAGAAATTCAAGATTTTGGCTAGAATTCAAGAGTTTTCAAACGTTTTTCCTAATAAACAACAAGGTCAGCCACGAGTTCACAAAACTAGCAAACAACCACGTTTTCTTTCTCCACAAGTATGACTAGATTTTTTTAGACTCTTGACAACACAAGAATCAAACAATATGACAAGACACAAATCAAGATCATATATGACACAAATGATATAAACAATATATAGACAGCAATGGTAAAACATAAACAACAAGAATGACACTACAAACCCTACCAACTCTACTAGATAAAGCATGACTAGATTGGAAGCACGGACAAACAGATTTGGAAAACATGAAAACCTATGATGGAAGACACTAGAGAAAATATATACTTGATACCTTCAACTAACTCTAATACCAAACTAATATGAACATGGCATCAACTAGTATCCCACAATGCCTCGGATCTAGACGAAGAGTCAAGTTGGGGTTGCGAAAATTATTGACCCTTCTAACACGCGTAGTTGTGAACCTATTGAACTTAATTTCAACCTACAACTAAATGGAATAACGAACCATGAATGTTGGACGATGACACCACAACCAATTGTGACTTATTGATTGATAAGTCGTAAACACTCAAGGTCAATTCTCAAGTATTCAAATGAAGATTTCTTGGATAAGAGAGTAGCAAAACACAAGGATTTTGGCTGGAAAAATTCATTCTTAAAAATCTACGTGACTAAAGGCTATATTTATAGCCTTTTACAAGACACAAGAAACCTATTCAATATTGGAAACGAATTATGACTTTCCTAAAGCCCTAACTCACTAGAATAGGAAACTAATAAATTTAAATTGGCTCAATAGTGGCCCACATGACTTGACCTTTTTTCCTTAACTAATGACTCTACTTAACAGTTAAATTAACTCTAATTTAACAACTAACAATGCTGGACATCATCTAAACTAATGACACAAAAGAATGAAACTTGAAATTTGTTCGGTTCTTCATTAATTCATGCAACCCGATTGCACTTCACCTTCTTCAGACTTAGTAAACGAAATTTTTATAGAGTTTAATGGGAATCTCGGATCTTCATCCTCATGTTCTCATCAAAGTGGATGTCCAAATTGACAGATGTTGAAGAATTAGCAGATAAGTTATGGTTAGGGGTGAAATGACACTTAAACCCAGAGCTAGCCGGTTCTCCCCAAAATGCGTTAAGACGCAACAGTTTACTAGACATCTAGGGGTAAAGCACCATTTTGGTGCGGTCAAACTCTAAATATGAGATATGACCTCAAAACAATAAGGGTCAAGGTCGGCCAGTGAGACGATGGGGGATAAGTTTCATCGTCGAGAAGGAAACAGCCTGGATCACCAACTAAGGCCCTAAATGACCGTTCAGTGATAAAAGAGGTAGGGGTATAGAGACAGCTGGGAGATTTGCCTAGAAGCAGCCACTCTTGAAAGAGTGCATAATCGCTCACTGATCGAGCTCTTTTGTGCCGAAAATGAAAGGAGCTAAGCAATTTCTTGAAATTGTGGGATGTAAAAATACATAGGTAAGGGAGTGTTCCACCTTAGAGAGAAGCCTCCACACGAGCAGTGGTAGACAAAGCGAAAGCGAGAATGTCAGCTTGAGTAACGCAAACATTGGTGAGAATCCGATGCCCCGAAAACTTAAGGGTTCCTCCACAAGGTTCATCCACAGAGGATGAGTCAGGGTCTAAGATTAGGCTGAAAGGCATAGTCAATGGACAATAGGTGAATATTCTTGTACTACCATTTCTTGGTCCCAAGGGACGGATAAGGCTAGGTTAGCAGAAAGATGGTTATCGGCTCAAAAACGTAAGGTGTCCCTACTTTTTCGGAGTAAAAGTGGTAGAGAAATGTTTCAAACCAATGTTCATACTCCCAGAAAAAACTCAAAGAACTGTAAACAAAATGGTACCTATACCCAAAATTGACACAGGTGGATAGGTAGAGAATACCTTGGGGCATGAGACAACGGCCCTGTTTGGAACGTAGGTTTTTTAGCAAGTTTGTTTGCTACTAGTTTTTTAACAACTTTTGCTACAGGAACCCAAAAAACTCTACAAAAATTTCTTGGACTTGTCTGAAACTTTTAATTGAAACTGCGTCGTTTTGGCAAAAAACTCAAAAACTCAAAAAAAAAGTGATTGCCCGTCCTCGCGTAAGACAAACTCAAAAAGTGCTAGGTTCTTCCTCAGCTCAACGGACAGAAGGCAGGCTTCCTGTTGCTTCATCGCAGGTGAACAAGCTAGATCGTCTCGCTGGTAGGCGGATAAGTTTGGAGACAAGCTACGCACGAGGTTTTTTGGCCGGGGGAAGGGGCGGCCAGGGGGCAGAGGGGGGGGAAGGGGCGGGGCGGCGGGGGAGGGGGAAGAGACAGAGGGGGCTGCGGCGGGGGAAGATGGGGGAGAGAGAGGCGGCGGGGGGAGGGGGAAGGGGGCAGGGAGGGGGACGGCGGGGAGAGAGGGAAGGCGGGGGAGGGGCAGAGGGTGGCTGCGGGGGGGAAGGCGGGGGAGAGAGAGGCAGCGGGGGGAGGGGGAATGCGAGGGAGAGAGGGAAGGCGGGGGGAGGGGGAAGGGGCAGAGGGGGCTGCGGGGGGGGAAGATGGGGAGAGAGAGGCAGCGGGGGGAGGGGGAAGGCGGCAGGGAGGGGGACGGCAGGGGAGAGAGGGAAGGCGGGGGGAGGGGCAGAGGGGGTTGCGGGGGGAAGGCGGGGAGAGAGAGGCTGCGGGGGGAGGGGACGGCGGGGGAGAGAGGGAAGGCGGGGGAGGGGGACGGGGCAGAGGGGGACGGCGGGAGGTGGAGTTGCAGCTGGGGGTGGTGGAGGTAACGGGAAGAAGAAGAAGAAGAAGAAGAAAAAGAAAAAGAGAGGAAAGAAAAGAAAAAGGAAAGAAAGAAAAAGAAAAAGAAAAAGAAAGGGAAAGAAAAAAAAAAGAAAAAAAAATTTTTTCACCTTACAAAAATTTTTACAAAATTTTTACAAAATTTTTCACCTAACAAAAACTTCTACAAAATTTTTTCAAAAACTTCTACAGTGCACTACAGTAAAGTTTTAGACAAACTCCCAAAAAACTCAGGTTCCAAACAGGCCCAACGTTTTCTAAGAAACTCAGCAAAATAGCCCCGTAATTTTGGGAGAAAGGATGCTTTCTCACAAAGGGGCTTGCAGTGACCAGGCACGAACAACTGTTTACCAAAAACACGTCTCCGCAAAGTCATAAGCCCGTGTATGTGGGCTAACTCCTGCCCATTGCTGGTAGATCAAGAAAGTTGGTGACTCGATACTAGGAGAGTTGGCGACCAAAGCCCCGGTGAACGGCTGCCGTAACTATAATGGTCCCAAGGTAGTAAAATTCGTTGTCGAGTGAGTTTCAACTTGCATGAAAGGCGTAACGATCTAGGCACTATTTAAAAAGAAGCTTGGTGAAATAGACATGTCTGTGAAGATGCGAACTACCTGCACTTAGATAGAAAGACCCTATGAAGCTTTACTGTTTCCTAGGATTGGCTTTGGGCCTTCTCTGCACAGTTTAGGTGGAAGGTGAAGAAGGCCTCCATTTGGGGGGCCCGAGCCATCAGTGAGGTACGACTCTAGAAGACCTAGAATTCTAGTCTTGTGTCAGGACCTACGGGGGGATAGTCTCATGTAGAAAGTTTCTATGGGATGTAAGCCTCCCAAAAGGAAATGGAGACGTGCAAATGTTCCTTGAGCTAGATAGAGATTGGCTCTTGAGTGCAAAGGCAGAAGGGTGTTTGACTACATGACCAATCCATCAAGCAGGAACTAAAGTCGACCTTGATTCAATGGTACTAAGTGGAAGGGCCCTTGCTTGACAAATAAAAGTTACTCTAGGGATAACAGGCTGATCATCCCTAAGAGCTCACATCGACGGGAAGATTTGGTATCTTGATATTGGCTCTTTGCTACTTGAGGCTGCAGTATGCTCCAATGGTTGGGCTGTTCGCCGATTAAAGCGGTACGTGAGCTTGGTTTTGAACGTTGTGAGACAATTTGGTCCATATCTAGCTTTAGAATTAGAGCGTTGAGAGGATGATGCATAGGATCCAAATTCAAGTTCACATCATACAAGTGGAGGATCCATTTAAGTTCATCAAATCCGCCCTTCCTTGGTTCAATTTTCGTTAGTTTTTAGTCATTTATGTTAGTCTAGTTGTTGGTGTTGTTTGTGCCATTAATTCTAGCAATGGTACATGGTATTCAAAGTCAAGAAATCAAGGGTTGATGGTCAAGAATCCATGGCAGGATTCGCTACTCAATCTATGGCTGAATTTGCTATGGACCTGATTCAATCCATGGGCAGATTGAATTACATCTTGTGCTGGAGTTAATGATGAGTCGTTAGTTTCATACAATAAAGGTTAAGGTCATGTTGACCATAGTATAGCCGAACTAGAGTTAGGTTTAGTTACCTTGATGAGAACGTGAAGAATTGGATTCCTTTCAAGTTCAAGAAAATTCATTTTACAAGTCTTCACATTCTAATGATGGTTGATGGTACAATCGGGCTCGAGAATCATTGAAGATCCAACCCTGTGTCATGCTTATTTCTTGTTATCATTTATTTAATTGAGTTTTTAGCAATGTTAGTTGTTAATTAGAGTTAATTTGAGAGTTAAGTAAGTTGTTTGAATTAGAGAATAAAGGCTAAGGTCATGCTGACTATAATTAAGTCAATTTGAGTTAGTTTCCTATTCTAGTTGAATTAGAGTTTTAAGAAAATAGTTAATTGCTTCCAAATTTGTTTAGGAAATTGTGTCAAGTTTAGAAGTCAAGTCAAGTAAGGAAACTTGATTTGTTTCCAACTTAGATTAGGTTTTTGAGTCTTGTAAAGCTATAAATAGCCAAGCTTATGATATTTTCAAAAGGAAGATAATTATGAATAAAATTTGAGAGTTTTCTCTTGTTCCTTGGGGAGCGTCCCTTGATACAAAGTGAGTTGAATCTCCTTTGTTCAAGTTTCGACTTATCAATTCAAGACATGTTGAATTGTGGCGCCATTCTACCGTTCTAAACAATCTCAAGCTGTCCTTGATTGGTTTAGAATCCATCTTTTGTACCCATAACCTAATCAAGATAGATCCTTCCGCTGCCTGATCGATTCGATTTCTTCTCGAGTGGTCCTTGGAGAATCAATTCGCATCATCTGATATCAGAGTTTCAGCTCTTGATTCAGGTTAATATCCTTTTATTTTCTTTTTTTTCTATTTATTTTTCTAACAAAACCCTAGCCGCCTTTTTATTTAAAAGAAACAAAAAAAAATTGATTCTTGTTTTCTTGATTTTATCACTTGAGTCTAACCTTCCCTGTGATTGATCGAGGTTGAAATTTTTTGGTGTGATTACATTCTTGAAAACAGGTTTTTCAAGGGTTTAACTCCCATTAAATTTCTTCCAAGTGAAGTCGTAACCTTGTGTCGAGTCATCAAAAGCAAAAAAAAAAATCGAAACTGTTCACGCTGTAGCAGTACTGTTCATCCGCCACTGCTGTAGCAGTACTGTTCATCCGCCACTGCTGTAGCAGTCTTGATTGGTTTCCAAATCTTAATTGATATTTTGATTGACTTCCAAGTCTTGATTGGTTTCCAAATCTTGATTGATATCTTGATTGATTGCCAAGTCTTGATTGGTTTCCAAATCTTGATTGACTTCCAAAGAACCTACCGATCTAACATTCCCAAAACACTCCCAACCCAGTTTCCTAACCCATTACAAGGACCTATCCCTACATTTGAGCCACCACTTCTTCTACTTTTTAGGGTTTTCCTTAGCCCATTCATCTTATCCTCACATTCGACCATCTTTTCCTATATTTTAGGGAATTAGGCCGCCACTTGTCATGCCTTTCAGGAGAGCAATTCGGACAAAAAAAAAAGGCAGACATGCTTCTTGGGTTGCATATATCAAAACATTCTCCGAGTTACTTCTTTGTAAGCAAGCACTCGATTTGAGGACAAATCGTCTTTCAAGAGGAGGGGAATGATGGGAACATGAAGAATTGGATTCCTTTCAAGTTCAAGAAAATTCATTTTACAAGTCTTCACATTCCAATGATGGTTGATGGTGCAATCGGGCTCGAGAATCATTGAAGATCCAACCCTGTGTCGTGCTTATTTCTTGTATCATTATGTAAGTCCCAAAGACAACCAAGAGGGGGGGTGAATTGGGTTGATTAAAATCTTAACCAAATTTATGCACTTTTTCTTTAATAAAAATTTACCTTCTTTTCTAGTAAAGATCAACCAAGTAGATTAGAAGACAATAGCAATATTGATCAGAAAAACAAGTTTATATAAGCAATGAGAATTTTATTAAACAAAAAGTATAATAGGAAATCAAACCAATTGTCTACCAAGCTTTCCTCAAACTTGAAGATCAATCACAAGGTTGAGCAACTTCTCTTTGATGAAATATGATCAACTAGATGTACAATGAAGGGAGCACTTCCTCCTTGCCCTAAGCCTCACTTAGTCAAGCTAAGAAGTTTTACAAACACTCAAATAACCCTCAACAAAGCTACACTAATGAAACTTTCAACCACAAGAGAAAAGCTCACCAGAAGTTCACACCACTTAGAGAACAAATTACTTTTGGAGACTATTTTCTAGCTAAAATATCTCTTGAGATCTTGTAGACCAAGTGTGCAAAAGTCCTTACTTCGTTCAGAACAGTTTGTTTTTAAAGGGGAACAGAAATGGGCTTCATTAAAGCTTCCAACGGATAGAAGGCAGATGAAGAGTCGGCTAGCCGTTGGGGCTTTCGGACGTCCGACGATCAAATTATCGTCCGAACCAATCGTCCGAAAAACAGCCAAATTGAAGTTCGGACGTCCGATGGAATTTTATTGTCCGAGCTTCAGTGTCCGAACGTCGTCCAGAGAGTTATCAAATCTTCGAGGAATTTTTAGGACGTCCGATGAATCTTGATTTCGTCCGAAGCATGCGTCGATCCTTCAATCGTCCGACTTTTTTGCGAGCGTCGACACAGTGTCTTGGCAGAGAGTCAAAAGCTTTGTGGAATTTTTAGGACGTCCGACACGATCGATGCGTCCGAGAAACTCCTTTCCTGATTTCTTTTCCCTTCGGACGTCCGACAGATTCGAAGGCCGTCCGACATGATGTCCTGTTTTTGGACGACATATTCGTACCTGATTTTTGATAGGCACAACACTTATATGAAAGAAAGATAGATGTGCATTCAAGGAACCAAGACTAACAAAATTCATACTTAAAAGTGTATTTTTGACCACAAAAATGAACTAAATTTTTAATGATTTCCAATTTGTTTGCCACATCCAAGCATCGTAAGTCTTTTTAATCGAAATGCTTACTTTGTTCCAGGGCTGAAGTGTTCACTTTGGTCTGTATAAACATTTCAACGAACTTTTGTGATCATCAAAACCAAGAATAACATTCTTCCCCTTTTTGATGATTACAAAACAAAAGTTTGAAATGAAATTTGATGATTGCATTATAAGTTTGAAGACAAAAGCATATCAGCATTTTAAACAATCATGTCATCTGAGCTCTTCGAGAGAGCTGATATTGGGAGAGGTCCTTCAGCATCCACTTTCAGTCAAGGCAGTTTGTTGCTCAGAGGACATGGTGAGCATTAGGCCATGTTCTAGAAGAAGAACATGCTGTTTGAGTTCATGAAGAAGCTCAATCACTCCATCATTTAAGGAGGAAGATGAGCAGTGGCAGAGCATATGAATGGGATTGAGTGGAATAGATGAAATGTTTGAGAAAATGCCTCTGATAAGACCACATATTCCTCCCTCACTGGCTCAAAAATCTTGCCATAGGATAGTTTTCTGCGGCGGTCAGTGGAGTTCCCTTGCACAAGGTGGGTGTGGAGTTGACTCGAAAACAATAAGGTATCTCCATTTTTTTGCAAGTTTCATCCTCATCCCTGAGCAAGTAACCTTTCCTCCAGTTCACCAGGGACTTGAAGAAAAGGGCAACATTGGTAGAAACAAAATTTTATAAAAGGAAACAACAGGAAATTTGCAAGGGTTTTGGGAAATTTGTGAAAAAATGATTCGGGGAAATGATCAGGAGAAATGACGCAATCCTGGAAAAAGTTTTGTTTGAGTCAATTTGAGAATGAGAGCTTCAAAATGGCACGAATTTGAGAGTGAGGGAAGAGAGAGTTTTCGTCCGAGAGGAAATAAAATAGGAAGAGTCTGAAGCAAATGAGAAAGAAGGTTATTTAAAAAATTGATCCGTTGCACTGTCGGACGGCCGAACGACGTTGTGCGTTCGACAGCTGCGTCCGAACAGGCGCAATCTGGAAAATGGCTGAAGAACATCATCGGACGTCCGTTCATCTTCTTTCGGACGTCCGAAGACCCAAAAATTAAGATGATTTTTCGATTATTCCTAATTTTGATCTTAGATGAATAAACTGATCTAATGGCAAAGCTTTTGTAAAAATATCCGCAAATTGATCTTTAGAACAAACATAATTTACACATATTTCACCTTTTTGAACAAGATCACGAATAAAGTGATGCTTTATATCTATGTGCTTTGTCCTAGAATGATGAATAGGATTTTTGGTCAAATTTATAGCACTAGTATTATCACAGAATACAGGCATGCAGTCATACAACAATCCAAAATCATTCAAGGTGTGCTTCATCCATACAAGTTGAGCACAACATGCACTAGCGGCAATATATTCCGCTTCGGTTGTAGACAGAGAGATTGCACATTGTTTCTTGCTAAACCAAGAGACTAAACAATTTCCAAGAAAATGACAAGTTCCACTAGTACTCTTTCTATCCACACGACAACCTCCAAAATCAGCATCCGAATAACCATATAGTGCAAACTCATTAGATCTAGCATACCAAAGACCATAGTCTAATATACCTTTCAAATACCTAAAAATCCTTTTTACAGCATTCAAATGTGATTCTTTTGGACAAGATTGAAATCTAGCACACAAGCAAACAGCAAACATAATATCAGGTCTACTTGCGGTTAAATAGAGTAGGCTTCCGATCATACCTCTATAATGCTTTTCATCCACATGATTACCTTCTTCATCTTTGTCAAGCTTTGTAGAAGTGCACATTGGAGTTCCAACTTGTTTTGAATCCAAACCAAAAATTTCTTATTTGTTATATATCCACTCTTTTGATGTATTTGAAGTCCAGATTTAATTCTCCCATCATACTCATTTCAAATTCACTTTGCATAGTGGTGGAAAACTCCTTACATAGATATTCATTAGTAGCACCAAATTTAATATCATCAACATATATTTGCACAATAAGAAGGTCATTCAACACTTGCTTAGTAAAGTACATATCAGACTTGATTTCCAAAGCAACCGCTTTAAACCATTTTTGTGGCAAATGTTCTTTTTCACAAGAAAAGGTCCACACATAATGGAAGAGTCCTTAACATGGTTGATAAACTCCTGCTTTCTCTTGGCATTTCACATCCGGTCAAGACTTTCATTGGTTTATCTGCTGCTTGTTTTTATCATAAGATTCCTCCAAGATCATCATCTTCATCATCACTGAAGGCCATGCTTGGAGTTGCGTCCATCAAAGATCTTTTCCATTCGTTTGCATTGTCCAAGCTGTCCACATTCTGTTTCTTGTCAGTTTTGTACTTTTCTGTGGTCATTTTCTTTTATTTGAAATGTGATCATTATTGAAAGTAATTGACTCTAGCTTCATTTTGCACAACTCAGTGATTCAATAGGCACAGAAAAATGCCTCTCTATTTGCCCATTCTTTGTACTTGAAATTTCTGCTCTTTTTCATTTTAAAAGGAATAGGTGTTTCTTCAAGATTTCTGGATTTTGAGCGGTTCAACTCATTTGAATCAGGTCATGAATTCAATTTTTTTTAGCCTATTCTTGGTTTTTGAATTTGGGCTCATTTGTGATTGTTATGATCATTTTCCTTCTTTGGAACATGGATGTCTGAGCAGCAACTCAAATGATTATAAAAGAACATTCATGGCCTTTTCAGAAACCAAGTTGATTCATTAGCTCTCAAGAAATTTTTGTATTGAAAAAAGTCAATGCAGACAAGAAAATAGCAAATCATTGTCCAAGCTTTCCTTGAAGCCACAAGGAGCAACTTTTGATATGAAACATACAATGAGAGCACTCTTTTTCCAAGCAAGCTAAGTTTTAAAACACCAAGCTCAACAAATACACAATGAATTTGGAAAAAACCAAAGTTTAACAAATAACTATTTTAGCTAAAATATTCTTGAGAAGAACAGTTTGTTTTTAAACAGAAATGGGCTTATAAGCTAACGGATAGAAGGCAGATGAAGAGTCAGCTAGCCGTTGGGGCTTTCGGACGTCCGACGATCAAATTATCGTCCGAAAATCGTCCGAAAAACAGCCAAATTGAAGTTCGGACGTCCGATGGAAATTGTCCGAGCTTCAGTTCGAACGTCGTCCAGAGAGTTATCAAATCTTCGAGGAAAGGACGTCCGATGATCTTGATGTTCGTCCGAAGCATGCCTTCAGGACGTCCGATGCTTCCTTGCGAGCGGACAGTGTCTTGGCAGAGAGTCATCAAAGCTTTGTGGAATTTTTAGGACGTCCGACACGATCGATGTGCGTCCGACAGAAACTCCTTCCTGATGTTCTTCATCCCTTCGTCCGACAGATTCCTTTCAGCCGTCCGACATGAGTGTCCTGTTTTTGCTCACGACATATTCGTACCTGATTCTTTGATAGGCAACAACACTTATATTTGAAGAAAGTTAGATAAAACATTTCAAGGAACCAAGACTAACAAAATTGTCATACTTAAAAGACAGTATCTTTGATCGGAACAAAACAATGACTAAATTTGTTTATATTATTCCAATCTTGTTTGCCACATCCAAAGCATCGTAGTCTGGAGTTAATCGAACATATGCTTACTTTGTTCCATCAGGCCTGATCAAAGTGTTCACTTTCTTGGTCTGTATAAACATTTCAACGAACTTTTGTGATCATCAAAACCAAGAATAACACATTATTTAATTGAGTTTTCAGCAATGTTAGTTGTTAATTAGAGTTAATTTGAGAGTTAAGTAAGTTGTTTGAATTAGGGAATAAAGGCTAAGGTCATATTGACCATAATTAAGCCAATTTGAGTTAGTTTCCTATTCTAGTTGAATTAGAGTTTTAAGAAAATAGTTAATTGCTTCAAAATTTGTTTAGGAAATTGTGTCAAATTTAGAAGTCAAGTCAAGTAAGGAAACTTGATTTGTTTCCAACTTAGATTAGGTTTTTGAGTCTTGTAAAGCTATAAATAGCCAAGCTTATGATATTTTCAAAAGGAAGACAATTATGAATAAAATTTGAGAGTTTTCTCTTGTTCCTTGGGGAGCGTCCCTTGATACAAAGTGAGTCGAATCTCCTTTGTTCAAGTTTCGGCTTATCAATTCAAGACCATGTCGAATTGTGGCGCCATTCTACCGTTCTAAACAATCTCGAGTTGTCCTTGATTGGTTTAGAATCCATCTTTTGTACTCATAACCTAATCAAGATAGATCTTTCCGCTGCCTGATCGATTCGATTTCTTCTCGAGTGGTCCTTGGAGAATCGATTCGCATCATACCTATTCTAGTCAAATTAGGATTTTAGAAAAGTCGCTAAATTGTTTCCAAGTTTGTTTAGGTTTTTTTGTGTCTTGTAAAGCTATAAATAAGCCTAGCTTGTAGTGTTTTTAGAGGTTAGATGATTATGAATGAAAATTGAGAGTTTTCTTTTTCTTGTTCCTTTATAAATGCCCTTGATACAAAGTGAGTCGTGTCTCATTTGTTCAAGTTTCGGCTTATCAATTCAAAATCACGTGGAATTGTAGCGCCTTATTACCTTACTAAACAATCTCTAATTGTCCTTGATTGGCTTAGAATCCATCTTGTGTATCCATAACTTGATCAAGATAGATCTTTTCGCTGTCTGATCAACTTGATTCTTCAAGGCAAGGGCAAGTTCTTGCTGGGTCGACTTCGCATCAGTTGGTATCAGAGTTTCGACTCTTGATCCAGGTTAATATCCATTTTTTTTCTCTTGGTTTACTCTTTATTCTTCTACCAAACCCTACCCAATTAAAAAAAAAAATTGTTCATCATTCTGGGGTTTGAATTTCAACAATTTTATTTGTGTTCTTGATTCTAGTTTGTGTTTACGTCTTGTTTTTATTCAATTCGTAGTCATTTCGGTTGTTAAAAAAAGTACTATAGCGATACTGTTCATCGCTATTGTAATGACACTGTTCGTCGCATCATACTGTTCACGTTCGTGTAGTGTACTGTAGAATCACTGTACCAGCAGTATTCATCTGAAGTACTGTAGCCTTACTGTTCATCCAAAAAAAATTCCATACCTTGTGTTTGTGTCTTGTTGTTCTTAAGTCTTGTAGTTGGTTTGTTGTTTTCTTGAAATTCTTTGATTGTATAGTTGGGGTTCTTGGAAATCTTGAATAAAAATTTTCAAAATTTTGTGATTCTTGGAAACCCTAGTTCATCTTCTTGAACTTGAGAATTGTGGCTATCTTGTTTCTTGATTGGTGAGTTGAAAAAAAAAAGAGAAAAATAACTTGATCAGTGGAAAAAAAATAAAGAAAAGAAGAGGAAAAAAGAAACAAGTTCTTGAACGAATCATAGTCTTGAATTTGGAAACCAGAAGACAGTTGGTTTGTTGCCAAAATCCGGGCTTTTAATCCTTGTTAGTTTTGGGTATATGTTAGCCGCTTGAATCACACTTAGAAAAGTTTCTTAAACAGCAATTTGCTTTCCAAAAGTGAATTCAAGAATTAATCAAACTAAGTTTCCAAATCCCTACCAAGTACAATTGGGTAGAGTTCTAAGTTATCAAATGTCTATCGAGTCATTGTTTTATTAATTCTGGCCAATTGTTTCTTCTATTCTTGTCTAATTTCGTCCATCTTTTGAGTTATTTTTAAGTTTATTTGAGTCAAGTCTCATCAATCCATAGCCATTTGTCTTAAACTCCTAGCCATTGCCACTGTGTTCATTGAATTATTAAGCCTTCTTGATCAATTGTGAGTAAATTCAAATTGTCTCAAGGATTGTGGTCAAGGACTTGAAAGAGTGGTGATATTAATAGAGTATGCTTACTTGAGTGCTTACGAAGAGATTCCTCTAACAACTTTCATTCCTAAGTCTAAGAATGAGCCATATGAGGAGTCATGGTGGGACATCTACCAAGGCCTACTACATGAGAAGCAATTAAGGGAGAAAACTGAATGCAATAATCAGTCACCTTCTAATTTGGACTTTGTGGAAGTCATTGCTAGTGGAAATCCGCCTAAACCCATCCAAAATGGAGTTGAATTTGAAGAAATCACATCATGGGGAGTGAACATGAAAAAGAGAGTGAATTGTGCTTAAGTGAAAAATCAAGTGAGCTGATTTTAAGTGAGAATGTGAGTGTTTCTGGTTTTACTAACAATCTTAACTTTATCTTGTTTAGTGTTTCTATCTTTGTGTAGGTTAAGCGATGTGTAATTGCCATGATCTTACAATGTTCCATTCCAAAGTTACTTGTACAATTCCCGACCTTCCATGTAGTTTGTCTTCTAGGAGTTAAATCAATTTGGTGTCAATTCATCAAATTGAATAAGTTTAAATCTGTCCGTACGTTTGGAAGTCAATCCGAGTTCATCTTAAAGAGAGAATTTCAGATTTTGATTCTTGTTCTTTAACATTGATTCATTCATCGACTTTATCTTATTTTGAGCATGTTGCTAGTCCTAATTCTTGTATTTTTCTTGCAGATTTTGAAGGAAACTGTATTGAGCTAGCAATGAATTCTCAAGTTGAATTGATTCTACACCTTCTTACCACTTAGCTAATGATGTTCCATTGCTTATATATCCTATTTCTGATTTGTTACAAGCTGAAATTTACTTCATTTTTATAGGTTGTAAAGTTGTTTAAAATTTTCCAGAATTATCTTGTGCAATGCAACCCGAATTCATACTTGTTCCAACCGAATTTGGCGTTCCCAAACCAGCAACTATCCATGGTTTTTTCTAATCACCATTCACCTGTGGATTTGGATCGTTTGGTGCCTTTAAATACTTCATTGCCAATTGCTTGTTCACAAGAAGATATAACTACTAATTCTATCAATTTCCTACCCACACTAGTTGAGTTTTATGCTCAACTTGAATTCCTGAGCATCAAGAAGTACATTGGAATCCAAGGTGCCGATTTCACAAGCAATGATAATAGCTTGGCCAAGATTGCTTGTGAGAAACAAAGAGCAAAATGGCATTGTAATCAGCTTTTTCTACATTGGTACATACCATGGTTGAAGTCTTTGCTCATAAGTTTCTTGCAGTTGCATAAATGCAATGCAACTTGGCATGCTCATATGAGAATAATGCCCGAATTGTTAGATTATCTCTAATCCATTGATTTGTGAGCAACTCGCTTTCAAGAGGAGGGGAATGATGCATACATAAGATCCAGATTCAAGTTCAAGTCATGCAAATGGAGGATCCAATGAAGTTCATCAAATCCGCCCTTCCTTGGTTCAATTTTCCTTAGTTTTTAGTCATTTATGTTAGTCTAGTTGTTAGTGTTGTTTGTGCCATTAATTCTAGCAATGGTGCATGGTGTTCAAAGTCAAGAAATCAAGGGTTGATGGTCAAGAATCCATGGCAGGATTCGCTACTTAATCTATGGCTGAATTTGCTATGGACCTGATTCAATCCATGGCCAGATTGAATTGCATCTTGTGCTGGAGTTAATGATGAGTCATTAGTTTCATACAATAAAGGTTAAGGTCATGTTGATCATAGTATAGCCGAACTAGAGTTAGGTTTAGTTACCTATTCTAGTCGAATTATGGTTTTAGAAAAGTAGCTAAATTGTTTCCAAGTTTGTTTAGGTTTTTTTTGTGTCTTGTAAGGCTATAAATAAGACTAACTTGTAACGTTTTCAGAGATTAGACTATTATGAATGAAAATTGAGAGCTATCTCTTTCTTGTTCCTTTGTGAACACCCTTGATACAAATTGAGTTGTCTCCATTGTTCAAATTTTCACTTATCAATTCAAAATCGCGTTGAATTGTGGTGCCTTACTACCTTTCTAAACAATCTCAAGCTATCCTTGATTGGTTTAGAATCCATGTTGTGTATTCATAACATGATCAAGATAGATCCTTCCACTGCCTGATCAACTTGATTTTTCAAGACAAATTCTTGCTGGGTCGAGTTCGTATTAGAGAACCTTTCCCTAGTACAAGAGGACTGGGAAGGATGCACATTTGGTGGATAGGTTGTCGTGCCGATGATAAACGCTGGGTAGCCAAGTGCAGAGCAGATAACTGCTGAAAGCATCTAAGTAGTAAGTCCACCCCAAGATGAGTGCTCTCCTATTTTGACTTCCCTAAAGCCTCCAATAGCGTAGCCAAGATAATGACGGGTTCTTTGCCCCTACAGGGATGAAGTGATAGTAATTTTGAGAATTTAAAGGAAGGTCATGGTGAGACGATGTGAGGACTCATGTTTCATTCTTAATTTAGTCATTTTTATAATTATTGGCCCTAGTGTTATTTAATTATTCTAGTATTGCATGAATTTCCCTTAAATTTCATTTTTTTGCGCGTGTGTCGAAAGTTTCTCGAAAGTCGTGCCGGTCCACTTAATTGGTGAATTGAGGAATTAGTATTAGACTTGTAAGTATGAGCAATTACAGTATTAGAGGAATCACCTTGGAGGATTAGTGTATAAGTGTAAATAACAAGAGAGAAAGTGATAGTGCACGACACTATTGGAGACATTAGTGAGAGTTGACTTTTTGGCAAAACTTCCTAGCTACTTTTCCCTCCAATCTTTCCTCACAAGCTTCACACTCAACTCACTCATCTCTCTCTCCTCTCTCTCGGCCAAAACTATCAAGGGAAGAAGGGAAGAAAAACTCCATTTCTTTTGGTTCCATTTCACTTGCAAATCATTATCCAACTTCATAGTTCCTTGGGATTTCATTCCATCTTGGAGAAAGGTGGAGACTTGTGGAGTTTTCTTGGTGAAAATTTGGTAGAAACACTCACTTCCAACTAGAGTTCATAACTTGAAGAGGTAACCTTTCTTCACCTCTTAATCTTTCAAATTATAAGAAGATGGATAGTTAGTTTCATGGGTTTCAAACCCCAATCGCGTTTATAGGCTAGCGGACTTGAGAAACTTTATTTCTTGCTTTAAATTGTAAGCTAGCGGTCTTGAGGTGGATTGTAGGTAGTTGACTTGAGGCTTGATTGTTGTTGTTTATGTGATGAATGAGATGTTTATAGTTAGAAAGTGGAAAGAAAGTTGGAAAAAATTGGGAAAGGCAAGCTCGCCGAAATTCTGTTCATGTTATTCTATTTTTATTTCAAAATTTTGATGCTTGGTTGGCTGTTAAATTGATGGATATACGTTGTATTATATGTGTAGAAAGTGTTTTTCAAAAATCATGCCGAATGATTGCATAAAACTTGAGTTTTGGAAAAGTTTGAAATCTGGAAATTTGCTAGTAGGGTAACCAGACAGTGGATCTTTGTCTGAGCATAACTCTTTGTGCAAATGTCGAAATTGAGTGCCGCTTGTGGCATTCAAAACTAGACATTCAGAGATTTCGAAAGTGTAAGAATCCCCTGCTAGTTCGTCTTGAGAAAACCGTGGTGAATCGGCAAAATGGACTGTCCTGCTTTGCCTATTTGTTCTAATGAAACTGGGAAGCTGCATCTTGTGGCTAGATTTTGTCCCACTTGTGAAAAGATTTTCACAATGATGTCTTCTAATGAATTGTATAATTTTGAACCTAGTTTCTAACTCTATAAACCATTCTCAATTTGAGTTTGTATAGAGTTAGATATGGTTTGATTTCGAAACTGCGACAAAGCTGGAAACTGGAAAATTTTTCCTTCCCTATTGACCAAATGGCCAAGTCTATTTTGGGATGTTATATTTTGAAACTTTTAGTGTCATTTACCCATCAATTGCTCATTAAATGTTTTTGGAATCTTGGTTTAAAAAATGGGGCGAATTGGGGCTGATTTCGTTTGACAAAACTTTTGAAAAAGAAAGAGAAATAGGGTTGGTAGGATAGCTTTGAGAAATTTCACAAACTTTGGTCGTTTCGTTAACTGCCTTCCCGTGTGATTTTTTTGCCTAAATTTTGATAGAGAGGTAGTTCACAGATGGAAGTTTAAGTGTATCAAATTTAGCATAATTTCAATAGCATTTCGATACCCAACGATGCCCCAAAGATTGCTCTTCAAAACTGGAAATTCACTGATTAGGTCGGAAAAATCAACCGACTTCAAACTATTATATCTTGTTGGTCAAAACTCCGAATTTAGTTCTACTTATTGTGTTTGAAACTTTAGTTGGGACCCTTATTGTGTTATAAATTTTAGAGGTTGATTCACTTCCTATGAATTTTGCCGCATTTCTAAACATTGTTGAAAACCAAGACTGGCTCTATCTTGTCTTCATGAATCCATAACTTTGAGCTGAAATTTGAATGCTTTTTGCTTGGAATCTTGAAAAAGTGTTTTCTGGGAACTTTTAGTATTTTGGATATAAAGTTTTCCATTTTTGGACATACCAAACTCAAGATCTAATTTTCCAAGTTTTGTCACGCAAAGCTGAAAATTTCTGATTCTTTAGGAAATGAACTTTTGAGAACTTTTCACTTCCTTTCAATATTGATAGACCATTTTAAACCCGATTTCATGGAGGGTACAAGTTTTCCTTGTGACTTTAAACCCTTACTTTTGAATCTTGAATTTCAATAGAGTAAAGCTCTCTTGTGGCATTGTTCTACGTTTAAACGAATGCACTTTCTTCCTTGTATGATAAGTGGTCGTGAGTTTACATGAGTGATGTATGGTCCCTATTTCTTCAGGTGCCAAAAGTGAGTCTTGAAGAGAATCTTGGAGGGAATAACTAAAGACTTTACTCGTTCAACTACTTTTGAATTGGTGAGTGTCAAGTGCATGAATTGTTGTGTTTACTTGATTAATCTTACTTGTATACGTGAACATGACTTGTCGAGTCGAGTGTGTACTTTGTGACAGCCCCACCTTCCCCTAAGGCGAACCAAAGGGTTCGGCGGACCGCCTGCCCAGCTCTCGCCGGGACTCAGACATACCTCAAGTAAAACCGGAATAAACCCACAAGAACAAGCATAACAACAATTCCAAACTTAAAGCAAAACTTATATACATTTCTATCTCAAAAGGGAGTACAAACTCAATCTATACGAAGGTTCTCAATTCTTCATATATCTAGCCCGTGCCAAATTCTAGGGCGAGAACTATTACAAAAATTCAAAGAACTAGACTAGGCTAGTCTATACAGAGCTCTCATCCTTGCTCGTCTTCCCCTGTTAAAGAAAACAAAACTAAAGGAATGAGCTAAAAGCTCAGTGAGGTTCCAAACACATAAGTAAACAATAAGTCCAATGCATTAACCATAGAGAACCAATAATTCAAGAAACATTTACACTATAAAGCAATAATAACACATTCATTAAAAGGATACGTGCTCACATGGAGCCATTCATTCATTCATTCTCCTTTCATTTCCTTATTCCTCCAATCATTTGAAAATGCATTTTTCTTTCGTAAGGAAAAACCCTTCATTTCCAATACCACTCGTTCATTCATTTCATTTCACCCCCTTCCGGACGTTGGTCGGACTCCACCCGACAACAAGGTAATACTCGAGTATACCAAACATTCATCCAGGGTCACTAAATCGCCTGACCGAGTCCGCTTCTGGCTCGAGTCGATCAGTAACGAATGGCAGGGTCTAGTTCAGTCAAAAGGCTTACATTCATACACAAGTAACGTTTAAATCATTAAATCATTGAAAATTTCACATTCCTTTAGGCTGAGTGCGGTAAAGTACACACTCGCCGAATAAAACTCGTTTTAGTAATCATTGAGAGCACTTAACACATTATCCAACATTCACAACAAGCCATATAGTCAAGGAAAATATAACAAACAAGGAACACTCACCTATTTACGCAAAATAATGTCCAAAGTATCCTTTCGGATAACACCCTCAATCACCAAGAAACCCTAATATAATCAAAAGAACACATTATACTTCAACCATCAAAGGTTTAAGTGATTCAAAGAAAATCCGAATACTTGCTAGTACAATATATAAATGTGAGTTTTGAAGTAAAATGTGTACATTTAGATTTTACAGCCGAGAAAAGGAAAATAAATAAACCCTAAATTCACACCTAAAGCCTCGCTTGATAAAATAGGTTTTGCGGCCGAGAAACCCTAGGCAATTCTTCTTTGTTTCAAAAAGAAAATGACTAAATATTTAAAGTTCAAAACTTGACATTTGTATCTAAGTAACATGCTTAAAATGGTTGTCTCATACACCAGGCGAAAATGTAGAAGGTCAAATGAAATGTACTCAAATAACACCATTAAAGTGGACCTAAGTATGTCCAAGAAAAGTAAGTCCAACGCATCCCCAAATCACATTTCAAATCTCACTTTTACTTATTCAAACTTCAAGAAAATAAACGGACAGCATTTCCCCTTAATTTCTTCACTTTCCATCCTACAATCAAACACCAAATCACATAACAATCAACCACAATTTCACGTAGGCGATAAAATACACCTTTCGGCATAACAACCACAACTGAAGCTACACTTATCGGATTGAAACGAATCTTATGGCATTTCAACGCCAAAACATATACCTACATTTATTATGAAGAACTCCAAAGCAATCATGCATTTTCATGGTCATAAATGGAAATCTCCACGAAAACAGAAATCTGTTCGCGAAACAGGGCTCATGGACAGTCAAAGGTATTTCGGTCATTTTGCCTATTACAGTGCTCCGATTGAGCTAAAATTTTACAGGAAGCTATAAAACATCATTTCCTACAACTTTTATGTTTTGAGCTAAGCCTAATTCGGCCTCCATAATGGCCGAATGAAACTGGGCAGAACAAGGTAATACAAAACCGAAAAACTGGAATTCATGCATTCAAGTGCTAATCTTCACATTTCTAACTTAAACCACTACTTCAACTTCCTATACAAGATTATAGACATCATTTACTAGTTAGACAACAATAATCAAGGCTGGAAAATAGAAACCCTAGCTGAAATTTTCACTACCAAGGCTGGAATTTAGGAAACAAGGCTGGAAATCCTTATTGGAAGCTAAAAGTCATAATTAAAGCTATAAATCTTCATACAAGTCCATATCAAGGTTAGATACCAACATATCATGGCTGAAAATATAATACAAAGCTGGAAATTAGCAACACAAACTAGAGATTTAACAACCAACCTGAAAATTGAAGGAAACCCTCCAAGCTTGATTCAAGGATTTGTGGAGTGCAAGATGTTTCTCTCTCTCTCTCTCTCTCTCTCTCTCTCTCTCTCTCTCTCTCTTGTTTTTCACTAAGTTAGACAAGAGACTTAAGACTAGGAGTTGTGTTTTGATCACTTTTTTTCTCTCTAAATTTCGTTCAAGAAGAGACCTAAAGAAGCAAGTGGAAGATTCTAGTGAAATAACACTTGGTTGGCATGAAAAATTTGACCTTGGTCAAAGCCTTCCATAGATGTTGAACAAATGGCAAAATCATAAGTATTTTCACCAAAATTTCTTTCTTTTCCTCAAATATCTCCTAATATATATTTATTTTTACAAAAAAACTCTTTGCACATAACTCCCAAATTTTCTCACAATTTATACTACACACCCCAATAGTTGGTCACATTACTAAAATGCTCAAAAACCCTAAGTTACACCATTCCTTTAGAAAAATCATAACTTGAGTTATAAATGTCAAAAATTCATACAAATTAGCTTGTTAAAAACTAGACTTGAAACACAAATAATCTTTAGAAGACATCTCAAAGAGATTCAGTTCACAGGTTGGTCCAAATTGAGCCGTTAAAGCAACCAAGGATTCAATGCAAGTAAGTTCAAATAAGAACGATAAAGGCAGGTAAAATTTTTAAAATTTTAGGGCCTCATATACTTTATCGCACTCGTTCTCTTTTATGTGAATTATAATTGAAGTGTGTGAAGTGAATTGCTAAGTGAATTACGTGAAGTGTTACAATTGTAAATTACACTTGTGTTGACTATGTCGATTAGAGTGAATCTCATCGACTTATACGTGTAATTGTGGGGGACGCCCAAACTCATCGGCAGACTTTGCGACTCGATCCGGCATGGGCTTGGTCGAAAAGCTTGGTAAGCCATAAGAAAATCATAAACTTGATCTATTTGAGAGATCTAGTTTGGCATACTCGAGTAGTATTGTCTTTTCTAATTTGATATGTGGGCCCGGAGCAGGGGGAGTACCGATGAATGGGAGTGTGATACCTATCCGGTTGATGGAGTGTCATCACGTGGAAGTATTGGATCAAGTCCTGGCGAGAGTTAGGCAGGCATTCAGTGGATACCTTTGGGTTCGCCTTAGGGAGAAGTGGGGGCGTCAGAGACAAGCCATTTATCCTTATGATAGGTGTCAAGTGGAAATGCAATGATGTATGCAACTGAAGCATCTTAATAGACCAGTACTCTCGAACCTTGTTCCTATATGACCTGATCAATTCGATCAGGTACTCGCCATCTATTTTCATTGTTCCAATCTTTGACAACATGAAAAAAGTTTTGTTCAACTCTTTAACAACATGAAAAAATCAAAAACTCCGCCTTCCTTCTCTATCTAGGGGATGGAAGGGCAGAGGCCTTTGGTATCCCTCCCAGTCAAGAATTGGGACCTCATATTCACTAACCAATATACTTTTCTCTCATGCCTTTCTTCATTTAGGATTCAATATTCTGGTGTCCTAGGCATAGAGGAACCATACCAATCCATCCCGAACTTGGTGGTTAAACTCTACTTCAGTGATGATACTGTAGGGGAGGTCCTGTGAAAAAATAGCTCAATGCCAGGATGACAAAAAGTTTAAGACCTCTCATTCTTATTACTTTTTAATGTATGAAAATGAAAAATGAAAAAGAAAAAGATCATCTTATTCAAAACCCCAATTATGACATTCCTTCTCTCCCATTTCATATCTTGGAACATACCGTTCTTATAGAGATAAACGCACTTTCAAATCTTCTTAACCTGAAATGGCTGGGGAGAGAAAAGGATCCTTTTTTGAGGGTACTCTCGATAACATATCCAGTGGAGATGAGGTGGTACCTATAGCTCAGAGAGTTAAAGCACATGGCTATGGACCATGGTGTCGGGGGTTCGAATCCCTTCTCGCCCACAACCGGCCCAAGGGCGAAGTACCTTTCCCTCTTGGGATAGAATGGCAGGGATAACAGACTGAAAGTTATGAAACTTGGGTGTTAGTCTTTTGTCAAAATGGAATGGTTTTTCTTTTTATTTTATGAATAGTGGAATTATTACTCATAGTATGCCCCGACCCCATCAACCTATTTTTTGTTTTACGCTATGTAAATCTTTCTCAGTTAAGTTTGGCTTAGGCAGAATAGCAGAGCAAGTACAAGTATTAGTGACAGAATAAAAAAGCCTTGTTATATCTCACGACAATTGTGACCTTTTGGAAGAATCGATGACTGCATCTTTGATGCAGTGCTAGCACTAGTACGTTTGAGAATTCTTAATTGTCTAGTTATAAATAGCCCTAGGGCTATTTTGTCAAAATGGACTGGCTTTTCTTTTTATTTTGTGAATGGTGGAATCATTACTCATAGTATGCCCCGACTCCATCAACCTATTTTTTGTTTTACGCTCTGAAAATCTTTCATAGTCAGGCTTGGCTTGGGCAAAATAGTAGAGCAAGTACAAGTATTAGTGGCAGAACAAAAAAACCTTCTTATATCTCACAACAATTATGACCTTTTGGAAGAATCGATGACTGCATCTTTGATGCAGTGCTAGCACTAGCACATTTGAGAATTGTTAATTATTTAGTTATAAATAGCCCTTGAGTTATGGAACAAAGTATTATCTGGGACCTACACCAAGGTATTAATGGTGATTTTTAAATCTTATAAAATTTGATACAATGAGATAGAATGCAAAGACAAGGAGTGGGTTAGCCCCTTTGTTCTGAATTAAAGAATTCAGAATAAATCAAATCTCCCCAAGTAGGTTTCAAACTTATGATCTATCAATTAATAGCCGACCGCTCTACCATTGGCCTACTAAGGAATAATAGAAGATTATATCTCATAGGGTTTAATTCCTATTCTCAACACATGACCAATATGAGTTAGAAGCTTCCTTCATTACCCCTAGAACTTCTTTGTAATGGCTGCCTTCCATGCCTCATTTTGGAGGGAAACTCAAAGTGTCTCTATTTCATTATATTCCATCCATACCCCAATTTCATTAATTTAATATCCATTTGGTGTCATTGACATAACAGATACCATTTCGAGTCTATATTTCTTTTCCATATATGAAAAGTTTAAAAATCATCATATGATAAACCAAAAATTGCAATAGAAAAGAAACAAGGGAGGTTTGTGATGATTTTTCAATCTTTTCTACTAGGTAATCCAGTATCCTTGTGCATGAAGATAATCAATTCGGTCGTTGTGATCGGACTCTATTATGGATTTCTGACCACATTCTCCATAGGGCCCTCTTATCTCGTCCTTCTCTAAACTCGGGTTATGGAAGATGGAATCAAGAAGACGGTATTAGCAACAACTAGTTTTATTATTGTGATAACCCCACCTCCTCTTAGGGCGTACCCTAGGGTTTAGCGAGTCGCCTGCCTAACTCTCGCCAGGACTCAGTCACACTTAACTCAAGAAAATAACTTATAACCATAGAAAAGAAATAAAACAACAATTTCAAGTTTAATATATACATTGATGCTTAAATCCAGCTCCAAGGCTTATACACGCTCAAATATGTCAAAGTGTTTATAATCCAGGTACAATTAACCCTAGTTGAGCACTAGCACGAGTACAATCGCAAAATGTTCAAAAACTAGACTACGCTAGCCTGTACCAGTCTCACGCCTCGCTCGTACCCCCTGTAAGGAAAACAAAAGTTAATAGAGTGAGCCAAATCTAAGTGAGGTTCCAAAACATCATGCAAACCCAGATAGCAAGTTAACCATGATTTAAATTCATAAGTATCAAAATAGCAAGCATATGAAATCCAGAAAATGAGCCAAGTAATGGATATTCAACATATCAAGTGAAAGGATACAACTGCTATTTCAAAATAGCTCCGTCATAATTTGATCAAGTATTAGTTGACTCTCCGTCAACTTTCAAATGAAGTAGCCAGTCCAGTAGTGCCCTGCTTTATGCCAATCCGTCCACCATTCAACCTCCTTACCGGGCCTGAACACCATAAGAAACACTCGTGGTAATTGTAGACACCAAAATTTCAGTGTAATTTCATTTACTTTTTTAGTTTTTATTTGTCGTGCTAGGTTTATTCACTTTTTAGTTTTTAGTTTTTAGTTTTTTTTTTATTTTACTATTTTTATTTTATTTTTAATCTTTAGCATAGAATTTCTCGGGAAAAAGAAAAAGCATTCAAAAATTATGTTTTAGTTGTTTTGGTTTAAATTCAATGTTTTCTTGGAAAAATATGAAAAATGAAAAAAGAAGAAAAAAGAAAGAAAAATTAGCATTTCATTTTTATCTTTTTATGCCTAGTTCCCCTCATTTTATTCAATCTTTCTTAATTAGTTATTTTTCTTAATTAGTTATTTATATTTTGTTAAATTATTATTCCAAAAAAAAATAAAAAAAATAAAAAAAAATAGATTTTTACATGCAAGCTGCGGAAACGCAGCTTGCAAGGACAGTCGCACATGCCCATCGGAGGGCTCTAAGATGCCCAGTAAAAACCCCCACTCTCATCCTCACCTTTCAGGTGAGGGTTTGAGAGCAGGTTTCTGGTATAAATAGAACGAGAAACGCAGAGAGAGGGGTAGAGGAGTGACGGCTGCAAATCTACGAAAGGGGTAAGGGCTTCGGGCAGGAGAAAAGAAACAAGAGAGCAGACGGCAAAGGGGGCTGAGGGGAATGAAGTGGCGACTAGGTTCTGGAGGGAGCTAAGAGAGAGGTGGTCGGCTGTGAAAAGAAACCAGAGAGGGGCGGCTAAGAAAATTGAGAGAAAAGAAAGGAAGAACAGGAAAGCAAGAACAGTCAAGGGTTGAGGAAGAAACCGGCAACTTAACAAGGAGAGAGGTGATCGAGAATCTGGAGGGCAATCGCAGCAGAAAGGTGGAACTTTTCCCAGCTTCGCTTGGCCTGCGTCAGTGATTCATTGCTCCTCTCTCCAGGCGCTGTTTGTCTACGATTCAAAGGAGTGAAGGTAACTTTTCATTCTCTTTCGGTCATGAATCATCAGGCTTTCATCTGATTGTTAAATCGTTTTGTTGCCAAATTTCCTGTGACTTTTCTTCCTTCACGTTTTTATTTGTGCATCTGGGGAGATGGTGGATCCGTGTCATGGCTGTCATCTTGGATGTCTGCTGATGAAGCTGTAAACTTTAGTTGGTTTCGGATAATATCACCATAGATTTCATCCGAAACAGAGACCAATTGCTTTTTCCCCGTGCATCCTTCATGCTTTCCCCTTGCTTTGTTTGAAAATGGTCTGTGTATCATTTGTTTTGGCTGTTAGGACCCTTAAGAGTCAGATTTAGAATCTGCCGCGACAAGCTTCAAGCTTTTGGCTTGTTGCAGCCGTTTTTTTTTTCCTTGGTTGCTGAATTTGCAGCGGATCTGGCATGTTTGACGTGATGTGTTTATATTGCTCTGATGTTCTGGTTTTGTTTATTGGAAGTGTGGATTGAAGTCTTTAGAAGTTTGTTTCAGAGATTAGATTTGTTTGGGTGTTTAGGTAATGCATGCTTGTTTTGTAGTCTATTCCTTCATGACTGTTTTGACACTAAAGCTTCCGAGAAAGAAATGGCGTTCACGAATCCGAAAATGCAGCTTTTGCTCTGTAATTCTTTTCTGGGTTTCATTGCCTGATAGGTTATTCAACCTTGCGTTTGAAAGAGGGAATTGGATGAATGAGTTTGTGTGATTGTTGGTCCAAAGGCGTATAGGTCAGGCTCGAATGTTTTGCTGGAAATCAAATTCCTGTAATGGCCAAAAATTGCAGAATGTTATTTCGATGCTTTGCATGATCTCCTGTCCGAGCTTCTGATGTTTAAACATAAGGGTCTTATGGTGGAAAGTGAGATGAATGCTTAGTGATTGTGTTGTATTTAGTTGCTTGAGATATAAATGTTGTTTACTTGAGATAATGAAATGAAAAGCAAGTTGCGGTGATGTTTCTTGGCTGCAGAATGCTTGTATCAGAAATATTTCTTGTTGCAAACCATATCCCGTAGCTTTGCATGTATATTGCATGGAAAATGTTCCAAAAATTGCCTCTTGACCCCCCAAGTCTCCCCTTGTTCTACTATGACCCAATCAATTGAATGATTTTCTCAATTTGGTCCTTGGTAGCTTTTAATTTTACAACTTCATTGCTTGTTGCTTCAATTAATTACCCTGCTTTGTTTAGATTGCACTAATGCATGAGTTTAAGAACTTTGCGTCCAAGTGAGCTTGCGTTTACCTATTCTCTTTAATTTTCCCAAATAAATTGGTACCTTGACCTTTTCTTTTATTTTGGAGGATAAATAAGTGATTTCACTCCATTTAGGGCATCAACTCAAGGGAGGTATAACTTCGTTTATCTTTTTTGTCTCTCCCCTATGTGATCCAACGTGCTAAGTGAGAATTGCATGTCTACTTGCTTCCCTTGCCTTTCCTTAATTCCTTTCATTTATTTCATTTTACTTTTGTTTTCATTAAGCTATTCTTTTATGGGGTATGTGTACACCTCTTGGCTTGTAATAGATAGGGCCTGGCGAGCATTTTTGTCCATTTTTCCCCTTCCCCTTTTGTTTTAGTTAGCAAATGTAATAGGTTCATTAGCTTGATTGCTTGCTTTTGTTGCTACGTGTTAATTTGCTTTATTAGGCTCTTGCATCTAGTCGAGCATGCTAAGTGTTATGTGCTACGTGCTTATAGGTGATTGGCATGTCTACTTGCTTTCTATAGTCATAGATGAATGTGATGGATGAATGCACGACACCACACTAGTCCAACGCTAGTTGTGGCTCATGGTCCCGTTTTCCACTAGTCCAACGCTAGTAGGAATTCATAGATATGGGCTAGTCCAACGCTAGACCCTTAGGGATTTCCCTCGCTAGTTCATACTTGCATGTTTCACTACATTTCATGCATTTTTCTTAGTTTTCTAGCATTTGGCATGCTCCTCCAATCCTTCCCCTTCATTTTAGGTTTTTGCATTCTCATGCTAGTTATAGGGTACATTTGCTTGAGGGTCCCCTTTAGATAAGGGAAACGAGCGAGTGTGGCTACAAAATAGCCTTAGCACGCTAGTTCTTCCTTCTAATCAAAGGGAAAATTAAAGTCATGAAGTTAGGAGTCATTCCCGTACCCGACTTGATGCATTCCTATAGGTTCATGCACTCTCATTCTTATCATATCACTTCCTCACTCTTTTATCCACATTTTCTCACAACTTATATTTTTCGCAACCCACATGCCATGTTCACACACTTTCCCTATCACTTATTTATTTTCTATCGCACAAATTGCACCCAATTGCACTTATATGCATTTACTACTATTGTACCATATTTTCATCCACTTGCACACAAGCACATTCATTTTCTCAATTTGCACACATGTACTTTTCTTACATTTGCACACTTGCACTTACATTTGTAGTTTTATTTTATTTTGCATTCTTCTCACATTTTCACGCCTGCACTCATACTTGAATCTTCATTTGCATTACCCGTGACCTATATGAGGACCTTCCTTATTGGCCACCACAACTCATGTGATTGGGACCAAAAAGCCTCATAAGAGACATTTTAGATTTAGGATTGCATTTTTCGCATCCATTAGTCATATCCAACATGCAATACATACTTTGGGTAGAAGAATTAGGAAAAGAAGGGCTAAGTCACGCAACTAGCTTTGGCTAGGGTAAGGGAGTGCCTTAGGCTTTGCCTTTGCCTTCTCCCTTATCAAACGTGATCCCCGATCCCTTTCTTTGGTTACGTAGACCTAAAAGTTCTTTTAAAAGGGTTTTACTTTCCAAAAATCACTTTTTGGGTGACTTGGTACACCCTAACTCTATACCAAGTGGCGACTCCATTTTCCATTCAAAAACCCTTTTTGAACTTTGTTTGGCCAAATCGTCGCATTTTCAAGTCCCACGGCCTTTTATCTTCATTCTCACACACGCTCACATACATATCTCACACACTACCTTCACACCATTTCAAAAAGTGGGGCGCGACAGTAATACTCGAGTATACCGATTAGTCGAGGAGGTATTACTCCACTCGACAAAACAAGAGACCCAGGGTTTGTTATCTAATCGACCAAACCCTTTGCCGGCTTGACTCGATTAACTAGCCTCAGGGTTTCTGGAATTCCAGACTGCTCACGCAGAGACAAGTATATCAAGTCATGTGCACTCAAGGCACAACAACAAGTCATGTTTAGGACAAGTGTGATAAAGTACACCCTTGTCCTTTCAAACAAGTCAAATATTGTCGAAACACATAGGTAAAACATGTAAATACAAGTATCAAGTACAAACATGCACTTGGAAGCACTCACCACAGGTCTAGTGCTTTGCAAGTGTCGCGTCCCACTTTTTGAATGTGTGTGGTGTGGAAGTAGTGTGGAATATGTGAACGTGTGTAAGTGAAAATAAAAGGGCCATGGGACTTAAAAATGCGACGATTTGGCCAAACGAAGTTTAAAAGGGGGTATTTGAATGAAAAATGGAGTCTCCACTTGGTATAGAGTTAGGGTGTACCAAGTCACCCAAAAAGTGATTTTTCTAAAGGAAAGGTAAAAAGAAACCCCTTTTAAACGACTCCTAGTCCACGTAAACCAACGAAAAAGGTTCGGGAGTCACATTTGACGAAGGGGAAGGCAAGGATAGAAATCCAAGGCACCCCTTCGACCTAGCCAAGGCTCGTTGCGTGATTTAGCCCCACCTTTCCTAATTTTTCTACCCGAGGTATGTATCGCATGTTGGATATGACTATATGAATGTAAAAAGAAAGGAAAAATGCAAACCTAAATTCTAAAATGTCTCTTGTAAGGTTTTTTGTCCCAACCACATGAGTTGTGGCGGCCAATAAAGGAAAACCTTATAGAGGTCGATTAATGCAAATGATGGCTAAAGTGCAAGTGTGCAAGTGTATAAAAAGGTGCATGTGCGAAATTGTATGAAAAATCCAAGTGTTTGTGTGCAAGTGTATGAAATATAGTGATAAGGGCATATAGGTGTAATTAAGTGCAATTTTGTGAAGTAGAAATCAAAATGAACAATAAGGAAAGGAAAAGTGATGAGGAAATGTGAATTGAAAAAAAAATGAGTAAGTGATAAATGAGAATGAATGAACCTAAAGGAATGCATCAGGTCGGGTATGGGAATGACTCCTAACTTTTTCGACTTCGATTTTCCCTTTGATTAGAAAGCAAAACTAGCGTGCTAAGGCTATCGAGTAGCCACACTCGCTCGTTTCCCTTATCAGAAGGGGACTCTTCAGGCAAATGTACCCTAACTAGCATGAGATGCAAGACCTAAAGTGAGGGGAAAGGGGAATCGAGGAGCATGCCAAATGATAAAACTAAGGAAAAATGCATGATATGTAGTGAACAGGCAAATAATGCATTAATGAAAAAACAAAGGAAAAATCCTATTGGGTCTAGCGTTGGACTAGCCCTTTCTATGAATTCCTACTAGCATTAGACTAGTGGAAACGATAAAAGAAGCCACAACTAGCGTTGGACTAGTGTGGTGACGTACATTCATCCATTCCATTCATCCACACTATGGAAAGCAAGTAGACATACCAAATACTCATAAACACGTAGCACGTAACATTTAGCATGCTCGACTAGATGCAAAAGCCTAATAAAATGAATAACACTTAACACGTAGGCATGCAACCAAGCTAATGAACCTATTACATTCACTAACTAAAACAAAAGGGGAAGGGGAAAATAGACCAAATTGCTCGCCACAGCCCTATCTATTACAAGCCAAGAGGTGTACACATACCCCATTAAAAGAATAACTTAAATAAAAGCAAAAGTAAATGAAATAAATGCAAGGAATTAAGGAAAGGCAAGGAAAGCGAAGTAGACATGCATATTCACATAACACGTAGGAGCACGTAGGGTCAAATGAAGTGCAAATAAGGGATAGGGTGTACCTCCCTTGAATCGATGCCCTAGCGAGGCGAAACTACTAATTTACCCTCCAAAATAATAAAAGGGTCAAGGTACCAATTTATTTGGAAAAACTAAAGAAAATGTACAAACACAAGCTCGATTGATCATAAAACCTTTAAAATTGTGACTTAAGTGCAATTTAAGCAAAGCATGGTAGCCAATTAAAGCAAACAAACAATGAAGTTGCAAAATTAGAGTTGCCAAGGACCAAGTTGATGAAATTCTTCAATTGACTAGGTCATAGTAGAACGAGGGGAGACTTGGAGGGTCAAAATGCAAAACTCAGAATTTTTCCATGCATGCATACGTAGAAGATTTCTGCATTTTAAAGCTTTCTGCAGCTAGAAAACAAAGGCTGCTCCCTTTTATTTCCAAAGCTTCGGCAATACCCAGCAACAACTACATCCATTTCATCATACAAACAAGTTCATCAAACCAGAAATTATTGACCCAAATCTAGACATGACAATTTGTTTGCAAGATTAAGATGGCAAATCTGAGTTGATGACCGCCCAAGATAAGGAAAAACAACAAGACAGAATGCCGCAAGAATTTCTGCAAAGCTAGGAAGCTTTTGGCAACCCATAATGAATCAGGATTTTTAACCAAGCATCAAAGACTTTAGATTAAACAACAGCTATCCAAAACCGCAAGCCCAAACAAGGAAACAAAAACTCAAGAAAGCTATCATGCAAATCTGGAAAATCAGAAGCTTTGCTGCAATTTTCAGCCGCGACTTGTCCAGAATTTCTAGTTTATCATGCAAACAGATTCAACAAGGAACCAGAATTCTACCTATCCATCATCAACTAAACATGCAACTTCGTAGCAGGATCGAAAACAGAAAAATGAAGCTGACCAACAAAAAATGAAAGTAAACAGCAAAAACAACGATAGAAAGAAAGAGACAAAGTGCCGCAAGCTTTTCATTTCATCAAGCAAACCAGATTCAGGTAACCAAACAACAAGCTGCTTAACTTTAAAGCCCCAAACAAACAAACAACAATGAAAGAACTGATTGCAACAAAGAAATTCTGAACAATACATTCACATAAAATGGTTTAGAAGCCCGAAAGATCAAATTTTTATCAAGATTGCTGCTAAGAGGTTTTGATCAACGGAAAAAATCTAGCCTTTCCCATAAAATCCTCGACAACGGAAGCAAGAAAAGGAAGAAACAGAACAATATCCAAGATTACAGTTCATCCCTTCCTCAACAGATTTATGGAGAAGAAAAACAATCCGGACTTCAAGTAAAAATCTAAAACATAGCTTTGATGGATAGCTTGGAAATATACCTTGAAAGATGGATAGAAGCTAGTGCAGTCTGTGAAAGAACAAAGACAGCCGATGAAGAAAGTTTCCGGCAATTCCTCCTCCTCCCTGCTTTGGTTGCTGCTCCCTTTCTCTTTCGGCCGTAGCCTCTCCCTTTTCTTTTGCTCCGAATCTGTCCCAGCTTCACTCTCCACTCTCTTTCTCTCTCAGACCTCAGCCCAGATTTCTCTCCTTTGCTCTCGGTTTTTCCTTAGCCGTTCCTCAAAGAAAAAACTTCCTCTCTTTTTTGTTTTCTTCTCTCCCCCCGACTCTCTCTGCCCGTCACCCTTCTTTTGGTTTCTTTCTTTTCCTTGTTGCTCCGCTCCTCTTCGATCTTCCTCAGTCTGCAGCTTCCTCACTCGAGCCTCCTCACTCCGAAAGCTCTCTCCTTTTTTCACTCCCGTTTTATCGCTTCCTTTTTTGCTTCCTATTTTCAGCCGTCATCTCTTAATCCTCTCTCCCCTTCTCCTGTTGCGGCTGCCTGCCTTTTTCTATTTATATGGGAGCCAAACCAACCCTAACACCCAGCCACTTCTTCTGTATTTGCAGCCAAGGGCTGCCCGAAGCCCTTCCTTGCAAGCTGCGAAAAACGCAGCTTGCAAGTCGCGTATCATTTTTTTTTTTTTTAACTTAAATAACAAAATTAAAAAATAATAAAAATTAAAACAAAAACAATTTAATTAACATTAGAAACAACAAAATGCAAATCCAATTTCCCCTTTTTTTCATTTTTTCAAATTTTTCATCTTTTTTTTCTTTCTTTTTTCCTTCAAGAAAACATGGAATTTAAATCAAAACAACTAAAGCATATTTTTTGAATGTTTTTTCTTTTTTTCTTTTTTTTTTCTTTCGAGAGATTCTATGCTAAAAACTTACAAATAAAAATAATAAAATAAAAACTAAAAACTAAAAACTAAAAAGTGAATAAAACTTAACACGACAAATAAAAATTAAGACAAAATAGTAAATGCAAAATACGCTAAAATTTTGGTGTCTACAGCAAGGTTATGCACAGGTGGAACTCCTTGGATGGAGTCCAAATCTGCAATAAAATATTATGCGAGAGTTTAAAATCAACTAGGGTTTGAAACACAGGAGTTTCGCTTTAAGAAAATCAAGTACATGAAACTTGTTTAAGTAGTATTGAAGTTACTTATCAAACTCTAGAAAGTTCATGCTTGCTCGTTTAGTTTTGATCAAGAAGTGATTTTGTGATACCCCAACTTTTCGGATCATCTTTTGTTTAGTCTCAAAGAGGATATTACGGTTTCTTTGGTTTATTTTATTTTAAAACATTATTTTGTTTTAAAAGAAGAAACTAAAGTTATTTTGTTTAGGGTTTGACTTAAAACCTTGTTTTGTTTTAAAAGACTAGAAACCCTAAAAGTCTAATCGAAACCCTAGTTTCACTTGTGATTGACCGTTTTCTCAAATTTCTCATATTTCAACCGAAACCCTAAATTCATATTTCTCACGTTTTTCTTAAAAAAATCCCCTTTTATTTGGAACTTATGATTTTATAATAGCCCTACCACCCAATCACCCCACAATAAGTGCAAATGAACCTAGAAAGTAGGGTTTTACTTTTCGTTTTCAAGTTAGAGCGAATTAGGGTTTTCACATTTTTCCGTAGTATGACTATTCGGTACGGAGTAAGGATCAAATTTGATGAGTAAAAGTGACTTTTGGATGAGAAAATATTATATGATTAGAGGTGATAATAATAAGTTAGTGAATTTGAAGTTAAAATCCTAGTATACGCGATTTAAGAAAAATCGGCTCGAACCGACGGGTATTGTTCATTACCGATTAACCACACCATTTGACCATCACTTTTTCTTAATTTAATATCCTTAGTATTAGAGCCAAAATATCAGCTCAAAAACTGCTCAAGCTGGCCGAAATTTTTGACTTAAAAACCAAGGGAAAGAAACAAAAATTGAGATGGAATTTGGTGGAGAAAAGTGGCACTAATCCCTTACACCTTTGACCCAAGTGGAGACTACACCTTATAACCTCTCTTGGTCTTCATTTTCTCTCCATTTTCAGTCCTCTTGGTCGAGACTTGAAGGAACAAAAGAGAAGAGAAGAAACTCCATTTGTGTGCTTGAGTTTGGCTTCACTTGAGTGAAAATCAAGGAAATAAACCGATTAAAACTTCCTTTGAGTGTTTTGGTAGTTGTGTGTTGGTGAAATTTGGAAGGGGGAAACTAGGGCTGCTCTTGAAAGCAACTTGAGAAAGGTAATATTGCTGGTCTACCATTATTTTCTTACCTTTGGTCTTGCTTAGCTTGGTATAGCCCTTTAAATTTGTGGTTGATGATAGCTACTACAATGATTTGGATGGGTATAGTGTATGTTTTTGAGTTACTTGAGTTAGGGTTGAGATTTACAACTGTATTCTTGTTGGATTAGATGGTATATGATGTGAATAAGTGTAGAAAAGGGAGTGGTAGCAGTTTTTCAAGGTGTAATTGCAAGTTTTAGCATTTGAATGGTTGATTTCCAGATTTTAGAATTTTCTTGTTTCAGTTCTGACCGTTTCTGTTTGAGTATGTTAGAGACCGAACCAGCCTTAGAACAAAACATGAAAGTTGTAGAGAATGATATTCTATGGGTTCCTACAAAATTTCAGCTCAATCGGAGCAACGTAACCTGTGAAAAGATCAAAATACCCCTGATGCCCTATTTCTGTCCGAAACTGATAATCAGCTTCTGTAATTGGTTAGTTTGACTGAGAATACTACTGATTTGGTTTTCGATATCTTCTTAAGAATCATAGCCTTGTATCTTAGCTTTCATATGGCTTTGGAATCACTTGAATTGGAGTCGTATGTGCTGAGATATGATTGAATGAATCAAGACTGCTAGTTGAATTTCCCAGTAAACTTCGAACTGGAAAATCTGGGGTTGTCTTGGTAAATTTGACCTAGATACATTGCAAATTGGACTAAGTGATCTTCATGAAAATTGTAGGCCTTTGTCTTAGCTTCGAAATGGTATAGGTTGTACCTCAATCTGATAAGCGTAGCCTCGGTTGTGTCCGTTACGCAAAACCCTATCAAATCTGTCTCTTGTTAAATTTCATTTCCGCACTTGTTGTTAGCTTGATTTTTGTACTCGTATTACCTTGAGCCTATTGAATGACTATTGTGATGAATTTATATTGTGTATGACTTTGGGATTGGCTGAGAAAAATAATGAAGCCAAAAATGGCTGGAAAATTAGGTAAATACAAAGGGCATGCTGTCCAGATTTATGCTCGAGGACTAGAGAAATATACTTGCAACTTGAGTAAGGGTTAAGAGTGATTACTGCTTGAACCATCTGGGATATTGCATCTTCTTTTCTTGAGGTATATCAGTAAGGACTTGGCCGAACTTGTACCCATGAGAAATAAAATAATGATTGATCGGAATATGTTTTCCTTGTACTTTTGACTCAAATGACATTTCCAAGTATAATGTTACCAAGTTATATAGTTTGAAAAGCGAGCAAGTGTTTCACTAATATTCTCCAAGTGAATTTCAATTTCTTGATTCTTATTGAACGAAACATTTAAGTTTCGAGCCTTAGTTACTTTTAAAAGTTCTTAAACAATGTTTTATCGCAGATTTGGACTCCGCACACAGAGTAATACCCGAACGTAACTCGTAAAGGCACCGTATTTTGGGTGAATGCTTCCAAATACCTGGTTGACCTGGACACTTGTTCACAATACTTGTACATAATTGATATGAGATTTGTTGATCGGGCAAGAGTGTACTTTATCGCACTTGTCCTAACATGATCTATACTTGTTTATTGTTGCAATTAACTTGATATACTTGTCCTTGATGTGTAAGTGTGGAGCGGCAGTATGTACCACACTCAATCCGAGTGGGAGGTGCCTCTCATTCCCGTCTCCATACTTTTATTTTAATTCAATCGATTGAAGTGTTACCTCATCAACTTTTTAGGGACCCCAAACCCCATTGGCTAGTAATCGAGTCGAGCCGGCGAGTGGCTTGGTCGATTAGATAACGAACCATGGGTCGTTAGTTATGTCGAGTGGAGTGATATCTCCTCGACTAATCGGTATACTCGAGTATTACCACCCGTGTTTATTGAGGATTTTGGGCCCAGTAGGGGATGTGAATGGTGGACGGAGAGTAGTGTAAGTGGTGCTCTACTGGATTGGTTACTTACTTGAAGGTTGATGGAGTGTCAACTATTACTTGATCAAGCTCTGGTGAAGCAAAGGGAATTTGGCTCCTGAGAGCCATCCGTATCCTTATACTTTGGAATGATTATTGTTTATTGGATTATTGTTTCTTCTGAAAAACTTTTATACTCGCTCACTTTGAGATTTGCTACTTGAAGTATTATTGTTCACTTTTATGAACTTTTGATGCCATTAACTTGCTACGTTGATATTCCTACTTTCAAAATGGTCAATTTGTTATTTGAAACCTCACTGGACTTTTAGCTCATTCCACGCCATTTGTTTTCCTTACAGGGGGTATGAGCGAGACATGAGACATGTACAGACTAGCATAGCCTAGTTGTTTTAAATTTTGAATATGTGCTCACGCTAGTACCCGACTAGGGTTGATTGTACTCGATTTGTAAACACTTTGGAGTATTTTGGTGTGTAGAAGCTTTGTATCTGGATTTGAGTATCAATGTATATATTAAGTGGATGTGTTATTCATTTTCTATGGATGTACGTTCTTAGTTTTTTTTCTTGAGATACGAGTGAGTGAGTCCTGACGAGAGTTGGGCAGGCGGTCCGCTAAACCCTGGGATACGCCCTAGGGGGAGGTGGGGCCGTCACAGATGGTATCAGAGCTTTTATTGAGCTCGTGCCAGGAGAGGATTCTCGGACTATGGGGATTGGCTTACTAAGTGTGAAACAAAGATCTATTGTTGGGGATCTTAGATATGTATGCTGGGTAGGAATCTCAAATACGGGTGATTTACTCTTGGGACCGGCTGGCTCGAGTTGTGAATTACCTTATTGTGGATTCTTGTACCTGAACACTCAGGAGTGTATCGTGGACGAATCGAGTAATAGTCTATTCAGGGTTCCTATAGAGGATGATTAGGTTGTAGTATATGTCGAGAAAGTCTCACCGAAGACCGATTTCTTTCTTCTCCCCTTGGTTATGCTCCCTTGATGTCATTCTAAGATATTGCCCTAATTATGTTCTACCTTCCCATCTGTTTCATTCGATTTTTCAACCAACCGGTATATGATTAGATTATTACTTGTGCTTAGTTACTTACCCTGATTCGTTGATCTGCCTGACAGGCTATCACTTGAGTCCCAGTGAATCTGTGAGATGGCACAATTGGCTGATATATATAAGGAAATCGAGATTCTTCGAAATGAAATAGAGGTCCAAAAGAGACTAGCCGAGTATTGGGAAGGGCGATGGAAACACGAATATTTGGAGAAAATTGAGCTATTGCACGAGAACATAGAACTAAAAAGGCAATACGAAGGGATTCCTGAAGAGATTTTAGCAATGGCACAAGGTAAAACTTTTACGAAGAATCCAGAAAAAGCCCAAAGGATAGAAATTGCAAGGGCACAAGTGAAGGGTTTCCATGCAAAGAAAAGGGGTGCACCCAGTGAAAATCAAAGTCAAGAACAAGGTGAACGAGGTAGGCCACCCTTTAAAGTAGGTCGAGGAACGAGTGGTGTGAAAATTTTGGGGACATCAAAAGAAGGTACTCCGAGAGGAGCCTCAGGTGGAGGAGGGCAACTGAAAACTGTCTCACAAGGAGATCAAACTTCAATTCTCCACTTATCTTGTGACTATTGTGGAAAAATCAATCATACTAAGGAGAATTGTTGGAAAAGAGGGGGAGAATGCCTGCGATGTGGGAGCACCAGGCATTGGATTGCTGATTGTCCAGTTCTATTACGGGAAAAGAAAGGGGCCCAGAACTCGACCAAGACCAACCCTGGTCCGTCGAAGGGGGAAGAGATAGTAGAAGGTACGATTCATGATTTCTATTGTTTAACTAAGTTTTGGCTATAGTGAGACCTGAGAGCTAGAAATGGATATATAAGGAAAATACCCTACATTATTTCGCAGTGCATGTATGAATTTCGAGGACAAAATTCTTTGAAGGAGGGGAGATTGTGATACCCCAACTTTTCGGATCATCTTTCGTTTAGTCTCAAAGAGGATATTACGGTTTCTTTGGTTTATTTTATTTTAAAACATTATTTTGTTTTAAAAGAAGAAACTAAAGTTATTTTGTTTAGGGTTTGACTTAAAACCTTGTTTTGTTTTAAAAGACTAGAAACCCTAAAAGTCTAATCGAAACCCTAGTTTCACTTGTGATTGACCGTTTTCTCAAATTTCTCATATTTCAACCGAAACCCTAAATTCATATTTCTCACGTTTTTCTTAAAAAAATCCCCTTTTATTTGGAACTTATGATTTTATAATAGCCCTACCACCCAATCACCCCACAATAAGTGCAAATGAACCTAGAAAGTAGGGTTTCACTTTTCGTTTTCAAGTTAGAGCGAATTAGGGTTTTCACATTTTTCCGTAGTATGACTATTCGGTACGGAGTAAGGATCAAATTTGATGAGTAAAAGTGAATTTTGGATGAGAAAATATTATATGATTAGAGGTGATAATAATAAGTTAGTGAATTTGAAGTTAAAATCCTAGTATACGCGATTTAAAAAAAATCGGCTCGAACCGACGGGTATTGTTCATTACCGATTAACCACACCATTTGACCATCACTTTTTCTTAATTTAATCTCCTTAGTATTAGAGCCAAAATATCAGCTCTAAAACTGCTCAAGCTGGCCAAAATTTTTGACTTAAAAACCAAGGGAAAGAAACAAAAATTGAGATGGAATTTGGTGGAGACAAGTGGCACTAATGCCTTACACCTTTGACCCAAGTGGAGACTACACCTTATAACCTCTCTTGGTCTTCATTTCCTCTCCATTTTCAGTCCTCTTGGTCGAGACTTGAAGGAACAAAAGAGAAGAGAAGAAACTCCATTTGTGTGCTTGAGTTTGGCTTCACTTGAGTGAAAATCAAGGAAATAAACCAATTAAAACTTCCTTTGAGTGTTTTGGTAGTTGTGTGTTGGTGAAATTTGGAAGGGGGAAACTAGGGCTGCTCTTGAAAGCAACTTGAGAAAGGTAATATTGCTGGTCTACCATTATTTTCTTACCTTTGGTCTTGCTTAGCTTGGTATAGCCCTTTAAATTTGTGGTTGATGATAGCTACTACAACGATTTGGATGGGTATAGTGTATGTTTTTGAGTTACTTGAGTTAGGGTTGAGATTTACAACTGTATTCTTGTTGGATTAGATGGTATATGATGTGAATAAGTGTAGAAAAGGGAGTGGTAGCAGTGTTTCAAGGTGTAATTGCAAGTTTTAGCATTTGAATGGTTGATTCCCAGATTTTAGAATTTTCTTGTTTCAGTTCTGACTGTTTCTGTTTAAGTATGTTAGAGACCGAACCAGTCTTAATACAAAACATGAAAGTTGTAGATAATGATATTTTATGGTTTCCTACAAAATTTTAGCTCAATCGGAGTAACGTACCCTGTGAAAAGACTGAAATACCCCTGCTGCCCTGTTTCTGTCCGAAACTGATAATCAGCTTCTGTAATTGGTTAGTTTGACTGGGAATACTACTGATTTGGTTGTCGATGTCTTCTTAAGAATCATAGCCTTGTATCTTAGCTTTTAGATGGCTTTGGAATCACTTGAATTGGAGTCGTATGTACTGAGATATGATTGAATGAATCAGGACTGCTAGTTGAATTTCACAGTAAACTTCGAACTGGAAAATCTGGGGTTGTCTTGGTAAATTTGACCTAGATACATTGCAAATTGGACTAAGTCATCTTCATGAAAATTGTAGGCCTTCGTCTTAGCTTCAAAACGGTATAAGTTGTACCTCAATCCGATGAGCGTAGCCTCGGTTGTGTCCGTTACGTAAAATCCTATCAAATCTGTCTCTTGTTAAACTTCATTTCCGCACTTGTTGTTAGATTGATTTTTGTTCTCGTATTACCTTGAGCCTATTGAACGACTATTGTGATGAATTTATATTGTGTATGACTTTGGAATTGGCTGAGAAAAATAATGAAGCCAAAAATGGCTGGAAAATTAGGTAAATACAATGGGCATGCTGCCCAGATTTACGCTCGAGGACTAGAGAAATATACTTGCAACTTGAGTAAGGGATAAGAGTGATTACTGCTTGAACCATCTAGGATATTGCATCTTCTTTTATCGAGGTATATCAGTAAGGTCTTGGCCGAACTTGTACCCTTGAGAAATAAAATAATGATTGATCGGAATACGTTTTCCTTGTACTTTTGACTCAAATGACATTTCCAAGTATAATGTTACAAAGTTATATAGTTTGAAAAGCGAGCGAGTGTTTCACTAATATTCTCCAAGTGAATTTCAATTTCTTGATTCTTATTCAATGAAACGTTTAAGTTTCGAGACTTAGTTACTTTTAAAAGTTCTTAAACAATGTTTTATCGCAGATTTGGACTCCGCACACGGAGTAATTCCCGAATGTAACTCGTAAAGGCTCCGCATTTTGGGTAAGTGCTTCCAAATACCTGGTTGACCTGGACACTTGTTCACAATAATTGTACATAATTGATATGAGATTTGTTGATCGGGCAAGAGTGTATTTTATCGCACTTGCCCTAACATGATCTATACTTGTTTATTGTTGCAATTAACTTGATATACTTGTACTTGATGTGTAAGTGTGGAGCGGCAGTATGTACCACACTCAATCCGAGTGGGAGGTGCCTCTTATTCCCGTCTCCATACTTTTATTTTAATTCAGTCGATTGGAGTGTTACCTCATCGACTTTTTGGGGACCCCATACCCCATTGGCTAGTAATTGAGTCGAGCCGGCGAGGGTCTTGGTCGATTAGATAACGAACCATGGGTCGTTAGTTATGTCGAGTGGAGTGATATCTCCTCGACTAATCGGTATACTCGAGTATTACCACTCGTGTTTATTGAGGATTTTGGGCCCAGTAGGGGGTGTGAATGGTGAATGGAGAGTAGTGTAAGTGGTGCTCTGCTGGATTGGTTACTTACTTGAAGGTTAACGGAGTGTCAACTATTACTTGATCAAACTCAGGTGAAGCAAAGGGAATTTGGCTCCTGAGAGCCATCCGTATCCTTATACTTTGGAATGATTATTGTTTATTGGATTATTGTTTCTTCTGGAAAACTTTTATACTCGCTCATTTTGAGATTTGCTTCAGGAAGTATTATTGTTTACTTTTATGAACTTTTGATGCCATTAACTTGCTACGTTGATATTCGTACTTTCAAAATGGTCAATTTGTTATTTGAAATCTCACTGGACTTTTAGCTCATTCCACGCCATTTGTTTTCCTTACAGGGGGTACGAACGAGGCATGAGACATGTACAGACTAGCATAGCCTAGTTGTTTTGAATTTTGAATATGTACTCACGCTAGTACCCGACTAGGGTTGATTGTACTCGATTTGTAAACACTTTGGAGTATTTTGGTGTGTAGAAGCTTTGTATCTGGATTTGAGTATCAATGTATGTGACGCCCCAAAAAGTATAAGTGTGAGAGCCTGTAATTTTGTTTTAAAGTACTAGATTTTATTTTTTTTATAACTGCACGTTTTTCCACATTTTATTGATGTGAGAAATTGGGAAAATAATTTTTATGAATGAATATAGTTTTTGGATGATTTTTCTAGTATCGGATAGTTTTTGAGAAATTAAGAGCATATACCGGATGTGGGACCCACTAGTGCGAAAAGTTCGAAAAAATTCGGTCAACTAGGTTAAGTTTTGGATACTGGAATTAATTTATCGGGTGTTAAGAGATAAGTAGAGGATGCTAAGTGGATAGGTGTGAGAGAGACAAAAAGTTAGGCAAACAATTAATGAAAGTGACATGTGTCACTTGGAGATTTATTCCTACATTTGACTTACTATTCATCTTTTTACCATTTTACTAAATAAACCCAAAAATTGACCAAAAACTCTCCAAATTTCAAAGCTTCTTGGCCGAACCTCTTCCTACAAGAAAAGAAAGAAAAGCTTCCAAGTTTCTTGCTCCAATCTTGCCCAATCTCACAAACTAACCGTTTAATCTTGAATTCCTTCCATAAAACCTCTTAGTTTAGTGCTTGTAAGGTGATTAGTGGAGTTGTTGGGAGGATTAAGGTGCCAAGTTGTTCCTTTTCTTGCATTTCAAGGTGAATTATGAAGAACCACTCTCCTCCCTCTAATGATGCTTAAATCATGCTTAGTGGTAGTATGAGATGCAATTTTATGGATTATTTCTTGATTTATGGTTGAATTGATGAAGTTTTATAATTTTTGGGGATTTTTCTGTTTTAATATGAACATGATTGTGTGGCTATATATGATGATAGGAAATGATGTTTAAGGACTCTATGAGGTCGAAAAAGTGGTTAATTGCAAACAATTTCTGTTTTGGAAGAAATCTTGGAAAGTTAGGGTTTGATGTTCTTCATTCTGTCCGAATTTGTAGCTCCTAGTTAGAGGCCGAATTGGTATTAGCTTAAAACATGAAAGTTGTAGGGAATGACATTTTGGAGGTGCCTACAAAATTTCAGGTCAATCGGAGCAGCGTAGCTTGTGAAAAGTCGAAATTACCCTTGCTGTTCTGGTTTTATCCGAATGTAAGAATTGCTCCTGTAATTGGTTGTTTTGGCTGGAATTGCTTCCGAATTGGTTGTTGAGGTCTTCTGATGAAATGTATCCCTGTTTCGTAGCTTTCAGCTTGTTTTGGAATTTCTGGATTTGGACTTAGGTAGCCTGATTTATGATGTTTCCGCTAGAATGCGTTCTGTGAATCTGTTTTTGCGGTTCGGGTGTAGTATCTTGCATTTTTGACCTGGTTACACTCGAAACTGGGTTGAGTGACCTTATGCAATATTGTATCCCTATCTCTTAGCTTCGAAACGGTGTGTCTTACACCTTCATCCGACAATCGTAGCGCCTTTGGTGCCATTACCGCAAAATGACGTCAAAAACTATTTTTTTCAGGGTTAAAGCTAAATCATTTCCGGATTTTTCCTGGTTTACTCTAGTGCTTATACATTCTTATGGAGCCCTATTTTGGTGGTATTTGGAATTGGTTTATGACTTGTAATCGAGTCTTATTGTGCTTATTGGAATATTTTAGAGCTTGAACTGTACTTGTACTATTGGGAGCCTTGAACGGCCGTTGTGATGAATTTATATTTCGTGTGACTTTGGGACTGGCTGAGGAAATAATGAAGCCATGATGGCTGGAAAAGTTAGCAAATTCAGGGGAAGTGCTGTCCGAACTTTGAAGGGATTTGTTTGCATTGAGTTTGTGATCTAAGACTTGGATTTGCGCAAGGCAATGTTATATGATGGATGATTTCTGAGCCATGGAGGTGAGTGACCTCAAACTATTTCTAAAGTTATTTATGAACCGTTTCCTGCATTATTTACTTTTGAACTGTTTCCAAAGTTACTTTTGAACTGTTTTCCTGCATTATTTACTTTTGAACTGTTTTCTTGCATATCATGCGTGCTTGCATGTGAGTGTTCCTGATTTGTTATATTTCCTTGACTTATTGGCTTGTCATTATTGATTGATAATATGTTAAGTGCTTTCAATGATTGTTAAAACGAGTTTTCTAGGCGAGTGTGTACTTTATCGCACTCGACCTAAATAAATGTGAAATTTTCAATGATTAATGATTAAATGCTAGTTGCGCATGAATGTAAGCCTTTTGGCTGAACTGGCCACTGCCCCTTGTTACCGATCGACTCGAGCCAGAAGCGGACTCGGTCGAGCGATATGGTGACCTGGGTGAACGTTTTGGTATACTCGAGTATTACCTTTGTAGGTTGGTGGAGGTTGGTGGAGCCTGGACAATGTCCAGGAGAGGGTGAATGAAATGAACAAATGAACGAACAAACGAGGGTTTATTCACAAAATGAAATTTTCAAATAATTGGAGGAATAAGAGGAAATGGCAGGAGAACGAGCGAGCGCGCGAATATTTGGCTCCATGTGGGCCCGTATCCTTTTCATGAATATTACTATCGCTTTCCATTGTAAATGTTTCTTGAATTATTGATACTCCATATTTAATGTTTTGTAAATGTTGTAATTGTTTCTGGACTTATCATTTGAATTATGACATCATTGAAATGAACTATTGTTAAACCGATTTGATTACTGATTTTACTGGTTACTCGCTGAGCTTCTAGCTCACCCCAAAAATATTCTATTCCCCTCCACAGGGCTCAAGGCGAAGGAAGGCTTGTTGTACTTATTCATGTGATCGGATGAATTATCTCATGTGTACTTTGAATTTGGACTTCCTCTTGTATAATAGTTGGATCATGGATCAGAGTGGCGCAGTGGAAGCATGGACGCTTCGCTTTTGATATGTAATTATTTATTGGAGAATTTGATATAATATTTGAGTTTTATCTTGTAATCTGTTTGAGGAATGTAGTGAACGACTGAGTCCCGGCGAGAGCTGGGCAGGCGGCCCGCCGAACCCTCTGGTTCGCCGTAGGGGGAGGTGGGGCTGTCACAATGTATATATTAAGTGGATGTGTTATTCATTTTCTATGGATGTACGTTCTTAGTTTTTTTTCTTGAGATACAAGTGAGTGAGTCCTGGCGAAAGCTGGGCAGGCGATCCGCTAAACCCTGAGGTACACCCTAGGGGGAGGTGGGGCCGTCACAGATTTAGACTTTGGAAGTTGCACTTGGTGTCAAAGACCGAAAAATTATATTTTGAAAGGGTCGCAACTTTTACTTTTCTATGGTACGAGTTTCAGTAAAAATTTCAGCTTATATACCTTGACTAAAGGAAACTCGACTACCATAGACGATCCAAGTCCAATTTGACCTCAAATCTCCGCTCAAGTCGCGAGTACATAAGCCTATCCCTTGAGTGAAAATTTGGGTGGCATGCCCTTTGTATTTAGCTATTTTCCAGTCATATATGACTCCATTTCTTTCCACAACTCAGCCCAAATTCAACACATAAGCAACTTCAACAAAATAGCTATTCAACTAGGCTCAATATCATTCAAATACAAGTCAATTCTAACAATGCAACAATCAAAATCAAAGATGGAAACTAGTTTTAAAGACGAATGGCTAAGTAGCAGGTTTGTCATCTCTCGGCGTTTTGATCACAACTGAAGCTACGCTTATTGGATTGGGGAAAATTTTATGGTGTTTCGAAGCTAAGACAGATACCTACATTTCCTATGAAGACATCAACACCCAATTTGTGACAGTCCCACCTCCCCCTAAGGCGAACCAAAGGGCTCGGCGGGCCGCCTGCCCAACTCTCGCCAGGACTCACTACAATCCTCAAATAAAATACACCACTCACATCCAATAACATAGGGTACAACCTCAAGAATAAACGAAATAACATTTTTCAAACTTAGAACGAGATAAGATACATTACAAATCTCAAGTAAGGGTATCATTCCCCGAATAAGACAAAAGTCCTCAGTTCTCAAATAATTACATCAAATACTTATCAAGTGAATCGAATTCAAATTATATATGAGATATCCCTTCAGGCACTAATAACTCAATACAAGCGCTTTCTTTGGCCTCGAGCCCTGGGGGGCAAAAAGTATTTTTGGGGGTCACTAATTAAGCCTCAGAACTTTCACTTCCAAACCTGTTAAAGAAAACAAATTGGGGTGAGCTAACGCTCAGTGAGGTCAAGGGAAAAACATGCAAGCATGCTAGCAAAGACACAATATAAAGCAATAACTCAAGTAACAAGTAACTACGAAACATTAAGCAACTAGGGAATTTAATCACAATAAAAGGATACGGAAGCTCTCAGGAGCTAATCCACACGCGATCCAAGCTCAGGTAGTTGACCCTCCGTCAACTTTCACAGTTATCCATGTAGAACTCCACTTACTACCTCCAGCCACCATGACACCCTCTTGGATCCATAACCAAACAAGCATGTAGGTGGTATCACTTAACAAGTATACCTAGCAAGACCCCTTATTTGGATCAAGCTATAACACTTCCCAAGGTTCACCAAGTTTTCCCGACCAAGACCTCACAATTGGCTGCGAGATTACGAGGTTTAACCATTGGGTTTGGGCGTCCCCACAGGTCAGATTTTAAAAAAAAATCAAGTTTTAGTCGATGAGATTTTCTCTGCATTCGACTTCAGGTCATGTACATGTAAAATCCAGTAATTTCATGTAATTCATGTCGCAAGTCATGTATTGATCCAAGTAAAGGAGATGAAGTGCGATAAAGTACACACTTCCCTCAACAAGTATAGTCCACGTAACAACAAGTTCAAGTAGAGTTCACGTAGGCAACAAATCTCAAGTGAAGTACAAGTAAACGTGCACTTGACACTCACCAAGTATCAAAAGTCAAAGTTTGAGAAATTAGCTCTAAAACGCTTTGCCAGGAGTTCCCTCGAAGTCCTCTTGAGATCCTGAAGGTATGCAATAATGCATTTATATCAAATTCCAGGCCATACAGTATTCGTATAAAGAAAAGAAACAGTCAATTTTGACCCCAGTATTCCAGTTTCCAAAGTATTTCAGTCCATAAGGAACCGAATTTCAAATGAGGTCTCAAGTGATAGGTGAACTCAAGTTCACCATGAAAATAGGTTTGAAATGCTCTACGAGTTGTAAAAATGTAACCTAGGCCCTTAAAAGAACACTTAGGTTCAAATTGAAAATTTTCACTTTTCGAATCATTCTTGGAAATATCAGTCCGGAAGTTCAGAAAGTCTAAAAATGGAAAATTTTACACCGTCAAAAACTTCATTCGAAGCATGACAACTTTGTAGAAGGTCACTTTCCAAGAATCAAATCAGAAACAAGTCAATTTCTCCAAGAAAGTTTACTATTCATCGAAGATAGGTCAAAACAGTCCAAGTTTTTCCAATAATTTTGAAATTTTTACCAAAATCATAGAATGAAAACCAGCCTTTGAAATTTGATATGCATGTAAATTTCCAATCCAGGTTTCAAATAAAAAAAACAGAACTCGATTCCGATGTTCCTAGCTCAAGAAATAAAGAGTTGAAGTCCGCTAAAATTCCTGGACTGTTGGCCTTTCCAGAAATTTTTGAGATTTAATGCACTTCGCTAATTAGGCCGTATCTCACTCGATTCTCAGTGAAATTGAAAATGGTTGGTGGTGTTAGAAACTAGGTTCACAAGGATATATTTATGCAGAAGAAATCATTTCCAAAATCCAGACATAAGCAGTTCAAAATCAAGCAACAAAATGGATTTTCTGGACAGTCTCGGATGAACAGTAATAAACAGACAGCCAACTTTCAAAACTCGCCACGAATCGGTCGGGACGAACTAGAAAATGAGCTTGGAACCATTTTAAAGCTCTAGGAGTCTACTTTCAAATGCCGCAAACGGCACTCAATTTTGATCAACGAGCAAAACGTTATAGCTACACAAATGTTGCTGGTCAGAAAATTCTGGAGCTTGTTCCAGTTTTGCTTCTTTACTTGTAACTCAAAATTTAACCAACCATTTGGGTTGATTTTTGGTAGACAACCACAATACACATAGCACAACATATCTACACCAATTTGGAAGCTCAATTAGCACCAGAAAATTTTCGAAATTGCAGGGCAGCAGCAAACAAGAAAGTCGGCAGCAAATCAGAAATTTCAGACAGTACCTTCTCCAAATTTCTAACTCTCTTCCAACTTCATTCCATCAATCATTCTATATACATGTAACATAGCACAATATCAGCAACCACAACATGTTAATTCATCACATCAGCCACCAATAAACATCCTCAAACCCTCGAGCATGTCATGGAATTGCAAGAACATAATTACTCAACCAATCAACCCAAATTCTACCATAGGTTGCAAACCCATGCTACCTTTGCTCCATTTCAGCTATAATTTTGCAAGATTGAAGTGTGGGTGAGTGAGTTACCTCAAGAACTTAGTTGGACAGCTTTAGAGCAGAAATCTTGACCGAAATTCCTCCAAGAAAACCGATGAACAACCCCCTCTTCCAAGCTAGGATCAAAGCCCTCTAATGGATGATGAAATTTGGAGGTGGATTGAAGCAAGTTTGTGAGGATTTTGGCTAGATTTTTTTCTTCCCATCTTCGGCCCAATAGAGAGTGACGAGAGGAGAGAGAATGAAATCAGATCTTGTAATGAAAGTGGAGAGAATTGGTGACTTAATGGTTAAGTCTAAGTGTCAACTCATGCTAGGTCCGTTTAGGGTCTTCGCGTGTCCAATTTTCGCGCTCATTTGCTACTTTTGTGCACTAAACCTCTGAGGTAATTTCCCTAGTACATTAATAGTACATTACTAGTAGTCTAATATCATGTTCTTAAAATCTCCAATTAATCAAATTAATGTGCTTGTCGGGGCCTTTTTGGCACGCGCGCGTATAAAGGTCAAACTTATGGGTTTTCTCATTTGAACTTGAAAATTCAACTTATTCGATTCTAAAACTCTAAAGTATGATAATCCAAGTATATATATATATATATAACAATAAAAATCATGATAAGAAATTCATCTTGAATAAATTTGGGCATTAAAATAATATGCACGTAAAGAACCAATCGGAAAAATTTATTTTCGAGAAATTCATGTACTTTAGTATATATATTTTTTTTTTTTTTTGGGTAACTCGAGTGCGAAATATTTTTAAAATGACCAATTTAACAATATTTTGAAATAATAAAATTATGGGTCCTCACACAGTTCTTGCATTTTCAATGTCAAAATTTGAAATCTCAGAGAAAACAAAAAGCTGTCAGTTAACAGGGCATTTGGGCAGTCAGGGGTATTTTAGTCATTTTACAAGTTACAATACTCCAATTGAAGTGAAATTTTGCAGGTAGATATTTAACTCAATTACCTACAACTTTCATGTTTTGATCAAGAGCTGATTTGTCCTTTATCATGGACGAACATGCAGGTTAGTTTGGATCCAAAAACATGGCAGAATCACTACAAATGCTGGAATTCAACTTTTACTCTAACAAAGTTACACTCAAGCCCAAAATTACTTCACAAGTTCCATTTCCAACCTTAATAATATCATTGGCTAGTTAAATAACACTAATCAAACTGAAAAGATGCAAACCCTAGCTAAACATTCCACTACACCATCAAAACCTAAATAATTAGCCATAGCAATCTAAAAGTAGAGGCTTTTATGCCAATTGAACAAGATGAAGCAAAAGAAAAGGAAGTTCAAGGTTTATACCTTCCAAAAGGTTCTTGCAAGTGAAAAACAAACCAATCTCTTCCAAAAATTTCACCACACAAAGCTTTCCAAACACCAAAAGACAAGTTTAATCGAATTGGTTTGGTTGATTTCGCTCAAACAAGCTTGATTCAAGGGTTAAAGTTGTAAGCTTTCTTCTCTCTTTTTCTTCCTCTCACTCTCGGCCAACAAGAAGCAAATGGAGAAGAAATGAATCCAAGGGAAAGATAAGAAGAAAGGAAATTGGTGTAGTCAAAGTTGGTTGGATTTCCGCCAAGTGTCGCCGCATGATTAAATCTCAAAATTTTTTCCTTTTCTCTCTTTTATTTAGTCAATAATTTCAGCTGTTTTGAGGAGATATTTAGGGCTGATTAACTCAATGAAAAACAAGGAGATTAAGGCAATAAAGTAGGGTTCAAGTGGTGCCCTCAATCGGTAGCAAACGATGCACATCGGTCAAGCCGTTTTTTCCTTAAGTCGCACGTACTAGGGTTTTCACTTTTGATTTACTAACTTATTATTAGTACTTTTAATCACACACTTTCGCTTATTTAAAACTCACTCTTAACCACCCAATTTAATACACACACCGCACCAATTAATCACACTACCAAAATACGCAGAAACCCTATTTTACCCTAACTATAAAACTAAGGGTAAAACTCTTAATTCTATTATTTATCACAATTATTGAGGGAGTAAATGAGTAGTAAAGATATTATAAAGTAATTTAGTTAAAATAAAAGGGAATTTTAAGAAAATATGAGGGATTTTGCAAGTTCTCACAATTACGAGATAGTTTATGATGTTTATATCAATCAATTATGTGCCTCTGCATCTAGCATTGGATAGACCTCATACAATAACTATCCTAGCTCTACCATATCTTTTCTTTCATTTCTTCTGGAACAATCACAAACACTTTTTTTATTATGGATCGACTACCCAAAATTTAATGCGCAATCTTAGCATGCAATGTGTATTATTGAATAATCTTATTTTTCAATTATTCAACTATTTCATTTTACCAACTTCAATGTTAGTCAGATTAGTCAACATTTATATATTTCGGGATCCTGATGCATATAGATACAAAGGGTCCAATGGGAGCAAGAATTTCCAGAAACATTTGGAACATTTCATTTTTGAGCAGAAGAGCCATTTTCAAATAATATTTGATTGATTACGTATTAATCAATATTTAATTTTTTTGATTAGTTTGAGGTTATCAACAAAAAAGATTTGTCTAAGCCACTACGTTTCTTTTTTGCCCAAGTCACTTCTTTTCTTGTCTAAGTTGCTTATCTTTTTGTCTAACTCACTTTCTTTTTTCTATGTGAGTTTCGGTAATATTCCCATTCATGGGTCCGAGATCTACATCTATGAATTCAAAGGTCCAGATGATCAACTCAACAGTCAGTTGTTAGAATCAATAGGTCTACAAATTGTTCATTTGAAAAAATTGAAACTTTTCTTGTTGGATGATCATGATACTCCCAAAAATCCAAATTCATGATCAATGAAGGAACAATATCATCATTTTTTCAAAATAAGATACCAAAGTGGACGTTTGACTCATTCCATACTAGAAATAATCACAGGAAATCCTTTGATAATACGGATTCCTATTTCTCAATATTATTCCACGATCAAGACTATTGGCTGAATCCTGTGAAACCATTTCATAGAAGTTCATTGAAGCAAATCAACTTCGATTCTTGAATAATCCTCATCACTTCTACTTTATTGTAACACAAGATTCCCGCTTTCTATAGAAAAGACCCATATCAATAATATGATTTTGCGTATAGACAATACCTCAATATTTTGTTCATTCACAACAAAATTTTTTTTTGTACGTAGGCAAAAATGAACATGCTTTTGGGAAGAGAGATACTATTTCACCAACTGAGTCACAACTATTGATGCGAACTTGATTCCTCAAGCTCTCGCTCTTGAAGAAACGAATTGCACAGACAACGAAAGGATCTATCTTGATCAGGTTATGGATACAAAAGGACCTCAACCCATTAATCATGTGGTTAATGAATCTTGGTATAAGGGATGGAACCTAATTCGATTAGGGACTACTCAAGATGAATTAAGGTTGGTAGAAAGGCGCCACAATTCAATGTAATCTTGAATTGATAAGCCAAACTTGAACGAAAAAGACACAACCTACTTTGTATCAAGGATGTTACCAAGGAACAAGAAAGAGATAAAACTCTCAATTTTCATTCATAATTGTCTTACTTAACTTAAAACATCATAAGCTTGGCTATTTATAGCCTTATAAGGCTCAAAACTCTAAGCCTATTTGGGGAAACTTATGTTTCCTAACAAGACACAATTTTCTAAACCTTAATAATACTAATATTTATGTTTAGATACGCTAAATATGCCTTCATATGCTTACAAGAACCAAAGAAACATATGGAAATAGAAAATAGCTTAAAAACTACAAAAATCATTAAAATTGAAAAGTCACCCTGACATATAACCGCGGCCAGTTTCTTGGTAGTTACATCCATGGTTTGTTGGCAGAAAGCTAGATAGGCAGATGAAACGATTCTGCTGGGTAACCGTGGGTGGTTTGCTTCCGCAGTTTAGCGGCATAGCTATTTTTTCTACGTTTTACTTGACAACGAGCAATGCAACGCCTTCCAAGTTCAAAAATGACTCGAACCCATCGTCGGATCTTGAACTACCACATGACCAGCTCTTAAGATTCATATCATTCCTTCCCTCTTGAAGACAATTTGTCCTTAAATCGAGTGCTTGCCTACAAAGGAGCAACTCGGAGAATGTTTTGATGAACATGAGCCAAGAAACATGCCTTCTACCCAATTTGATCATGAACCAATACGCACGTTCCAACTCACGTTGCTTGAAGCATGAACACCCTTTATCATTGTATCCTCTATCATTCCCTTCCTTGTAGACAAGCTTCGACCTCGAATCAATACCTGGGTCAAACACAAAAGAAGAGTAATCAATAATGATGAAAGATTCGCAAATACTAAACTCACCTAGTTGATAACAAGTGAGAAAAACTTGGAAGCCATGCATCATTTGACGACTTTTAACAAGTCCTAACGACAAACTAGAACTACTAATAAAACATGCATCACAAATACTAACACTATAATCACATGACTCAAAGACAATAAATGAATCACAAGGACTCAAAATGAGACTCTCACAACACAAACAACTGCAATGCTGACAAGAACTCAGTTCTATGCTAGAACCACTAACACAATGCAAACCATTAGAACAAACACAAAAATTAGAGTTAAAAGAAGTAATATCAATTTCAAAATCATTCAAAAGATAACTCCTTTTCAATGCAAGAGACTAATTTACTAAGCCAATGCACTTTGCTATAGATTGATAGTAGAAATTGGCAACCCCTTGAAAGATCATCAATCCATCAAAAGATTTAGAAATGGTGTATGTCAAAACCATCTTTACTTCACCTCGTTCAACCTGCAAAAGACCATTAACACTAAACAAAGCAAAGTTAAGATCATTAGAAGAAATATAGGATCTCGCATCCTTACTCAAAATCAGCTCATTTTCAGACTTTTCGTTCTCTTTTTCTAGCTCAATAGCTGACTAAATAGTTGACTTTTCTCTCTCATTACTCTCGGCATCTTTCTCTTCTTCAACTCCCTCAGATTTACCTCATCAATCATTATTCGCTTAACTAGACTTTTCTTCATGCTATAACGCTTATGTTCACTTTTCATATATGTTAGATCGATACAAAGTTGGTCATAAGAAAGTGATACAAGTGTAGAATGACGACCATTAAATACAAAGGAATACTCATTAGTATTTCCATCATATTTAACTCCTCACCTCAGCATCCATGCTTTGTTGAACAACACATGCGTCACTTGAATTGGGACTACATCGCACAACACCTCATCCACATGCCAATTTGAAAATGTGCAAGTGCGTGCTTAGTAACCCAAACATCACCATGAGCACTCAGCAATTTATATGGTTGAAGATGATCAATGATTGGAAGATTTAATTTATCAACTATGATAGCACTTGCAAGATTAACTTCATAACTCTTATCAATGGCAAAGCTACAAATTTTATCTTTGACACCACAACGAGTATAAAACCAACCATGCATATGAGATTTGATGATGTCCAATTGTTCATCTACACCACATAATGCCACATCTTTGACTCCCTTAGAATCAGGAAGATGATGTTGTAAGCTAGCTTTCATATATCTCATATTCGCCATGATGTATAAGGAACCTATAAAAATTTAGTGAAACAAAAGATATTTCCTTCTCCACACAAGTTCACGTGTTTACACTCGTCACTCATATATCACTCAAGTGTATTACACTCAGTTGATCTCACCAACTCTTTCAAGTCCTTGATCACAACCCTTGAGACAATATAAATTTGTCACAGCTGATCAAGAATGACCAACAGTTCAACTCACAATTGTATGTGACATGGAATGGAAATCAGAGGTAATTCAAGGCTAGACTTCACAATTCAATACAAGGGAAAAGCTGAAAAAATGATTCAAGTGAAGTTGAAACAACAAGACACATTTCGGTAGAAATTTAGAAACCTATATGACACTCTACCCAATTGTACTTGGTTGGAATTTGGAAGCTTAATTTGAGTGGTTCTTGGATTCACATTTGGAAAGCAAATTGTTGTTTTAAGAAGCTTCCTAAGTGTGATTCAAGTAGCTATCATTAACCAAAACAAACAAGGACTAAAACTTCAAAATTTGAAAACAACCCAAGTCACCTTTGGTTTCCAATTCAAGGTTATTTTCTTGTTTCCAAACTCAAAGGCTATTTCTTGATCCGTTTGAATTTTTTTTATTTTTTTCCATAGATCAAAACTGATTTTGTGATTCTCTTCTCTTTTTTTTCCAGATCAAGAGTTCAAGAATTAAATAGCCTGAATGTTTTAGTTCAAGATTAGAAACTAGGGTTTCAAAGATGTCAAGATTTGAAAACCTTTGTATCAAGATCTTCAAGAACCCAACTATGCGGTCCAAGAACTCCAAGAAAATACCAAACAAACTACAAGACTCATGAACAACAAGGGATAAACACAAGGTATGCAATTTTTTTTTCGGATGAACAGTAACACTACAGTACGATGAGCAGTAACGTCGTGATGAATAGTACTTTTTTTTACTCAACAAATAACATGCAAACAAAGAAACAGATTATGGATTCAAATAAGAATTGACTCAACAAGGAATCAAGCAAACAACTAGAAACAATTGACACAAAAGAATTATGGAGATTCAAACCCTAAAGGTGGAACTTTTTTTTTTGAATTGGGAAGGTTTAGTAGAAGAATAAAGAGGAAAATAAGAAAAGAAGGATATTAACCTGGATCAAGAGCCGAAACTCTGATACCAACTGATGCGAACTCGATTTCCCAAGCTCCCGCTCTTGAAAAGTGAATTGCACAGACAGTGGAAGGATCTATCTTGATCAGGTTATGGATATAAAAGAATGTCAACCCGTTAATTATGTGGTTAATGAACCTTGGTATAAGGGATGGAACCTAATTCGATTAGGGATTGCTCAAGGTGAATTAAGGTTGGTAAAAAAGTGCCACAATTCAGCATGGTCTTGAATTGATAATGTGATGCCTTCACTTCTCCCTACGGCGAACCAAAGGGTATCGACGGGACGCCTACCCAACTCTCGCCAAGACTCAGTACAAGACGAATTCAACTGATGGAAAATCAATTGATACTAAAAGTCGATAATATAAAGAAAGAGTTGCTTCCTTAAAAATATACAAGTCTTACATCACAAGTTACCAAAATTACATCAACATTCCCAAAATATACAACCTCCAAAAGTTGCCTAAACAATTATATTCAAAACCCTAATCGAAAGTCCATCAAGTTGGCTTCTTCAATTCTTTTCATTTCAGCTCCTATTAAGGAGAACAAAACTAATAAGGTGAGCGAATGCTCGTGAGGCCAAGAAACACACATGCAAACACGCAGTCCAAGTAGCAACAACAATTATACAATAAATAAAGCTATAAAGTTCGAGTAATTCACATTTCAAGTAGGAAAAATAAGCAGAAACAATTCAAGGATACTGTAACTCTCAGAAGCTAAATTCCACGTAGTCGAGTCAATTTCTTGATCAAATTTCATGTTAACACTCCATCAACCATGTAAGTATCAAATCCGTAGAAACACCACTTTCTTCAAATCCCGCCACCGTTACACCTCCTTACTGGGCCCGCTCATCAAGGGTTTGATATTACTCCAGTATATCATGGCAATACTACGCGAGTATGCCAAGTAAGATCTCTCTAATAGATCAAGCTTTGTGTTTGCTCATGGTTTACTAAGCTCATCAACCAAGCCCATGCTGGCTCGATTTGCAGAGTTAGCCAATAAGTTTGGGCATCCCCCGAATATGAATATAAGTCGAGGAGGTTCACTCCGCTCGACAACACAGCATACATAACGATTACGAGTATAATAGTCGATGAGAATCCCCCAATCAACTTTAGAACCAAGTTTAATACAAGTTGAGTTCGAGTAATCACGTAATAAGTCAAGTAGCAAGTTGAGCAAAGGAGAGCGAGTGCGGTAAAGTACACACTCGTCTCATCAAATGATATTCACGTATTTAAGCAAGGTAAATCAAGTAGACACAACGATTCATGCACTTGACACTCATCAAGTCAAAAGTAAGTAATTGAGCAAGTAAGTCTTCAGGCGTCCGCTTCGAAATTCTCTTGAAGATCCTCTTGAGCGCCTGAGCAAATAATAATTGATTATCACTCACTATTACTTACAAACCCCTTCCTAACAAGGAAGAATATACACTTGTGCAAAACGAAGAAAATGTCATGAAAGAGAATCCTAATCACTCGAAATTCGATGTTCAAAAGTGAGGAGTCAAGGTCCCAAGAGAGACTTGCCTCTTCCATGAAATCGGGTTTTAAAACGGTTTATCAATATCAAGATAAGGTGACGAGTCCTCAAAAGCTCGTTTCATAAGAAATCAGAAATTTTAGTTTTAAGTGACAAACTTAGAAAAATCAAATCTTGAGTTTGGCATGTCCAAAAATGGAAAACTCTACACTAGGTTCGGAGTACTAAAAGTTCCTAGAAGATACTTTTCTAAGATTCTAAACGGAAAGTACTCATTTTTCAACTCAAAGTTTCAGTTCCAATAGGACAAGTTTGAACCAGTCTTGGTTTTGCAGTCATATTTGGAAATTCGGCATAATTCACAGAAAGTGAATCAGCCCTTGAAATTCGTAACACAATAAGAGTTCCTAAAAATGTTTCAAACAGGACAAACAGAACTAAATTTGGAGTTTTGAGAGTCAAGATATAGTAGCTTCAAGTCGACTGACTTTTGTACACTGTTCAGAAATTTTCCAGATTTGAAGAGCCAAATTTGGGGCGTTATTTGGATATCGAAATAGTATTGAAAGTACACCAAATTTGGTACACATAAACTTCCATATGTTGACTACCTCTCTATCAAATTTTACGTAAAAACTCTAGTGGAAAGGTAGTTAACAAAACTACCAAAATTCGAAAAATATTTCAAGGCCAATCTGCCCTCATGTTTTTCTTTCTTTTCCAAACGTTTTGCACAATGAAATCAGCCCCAATTCAATTCATTTTTGAAACCAAGGTTCTAGAAACATTTAATAAACAATTGACAAGCAATTAGCATCAAAATTTTCGAGACAAAACATCCCAAAACAACTCTGACTATTCGGCCAGCAAGAATGGAAAAACTTTCCAGTTTTCCAGCTTTGTTGTACTTTCGAAATCAGACCACATCTCACTCAATACAAGTTCAAATTGGGAATGGTTGGTGGCGTTGTAAACTAGGTTCAAAATTCCAAAATCAGTTCACAAGTGAGAGAAATTCGAGCCACAAGATGCAGCTTCTCTATTCCTCTCGAACAGACAGTCACAACAAAACAACAAACTTTGCCGAATCACTGCAGACGACTCAAAATGAACTAGCGGGTGATTTTCATACCGTTGTAAAGCTATGAATGTCTAATTTTGAATGCCGCTAATGGCACTCAATTTTGAATTGTGTACAGAGAGATGTGTTCAAACAAAGAGGTACTGTTCGGCTGCCCAGATTACCATTTCCAGATTTCTTTCTTTTCAAAAACTCTAGTTTTGAGCAGCCAATTGAAACAACTTTCGCAAGGCACTTTGTACACACAATATACAAAATATATCACTCAATTTCACAGCCATACATGCACCAAAAATTTGAATTAAAATAGAGCAACAATGGAGAATTTCGGCCAGCTCTCATGCATAGCTTGTCCTCGATTTTTCCTTCACTTTCTAACCATATTCAACTCCAATAACACATAAACAACCACAATCAACTAATTACATCTCAAGCCAGCAACCTATAATCCACCTCAAGACCGCTAGCCTAAAGATTAAAGCAAGAAATGAAACACCTCAAGTCCGCTAACCTATTTCATGCTTAGGGTTTCAAACCCATGCCATTTAAGCTTGATTCTTGAAGAAAATGGAAAAATTTGAGGAAGGTGAAGGGTTACCTCTTAACCCTTGATGAAACCAGAAATTTCTCACCATAAAACCTCCAAGAAACTCCACTACATGATGTCTTTCTCCAAGCTAAAGTTGATCTCCAAGTGATTTTGAAGTTGGTTGCAAATTTGGAAGTGAAATGGAGCAAGATGAAGCAAGATGAAGTGAAGCTTTTTCTTCCCTTCTTCCTTAAGGGGTTCAGCTGGCCAAGAAAGAGAAGAGAGAGAGTGTTTTTGTGTTGTGTGAAGCTTCCCTTGGAAGCTTGAAGAATTTGTGGCCAAAAGTTATGCAAAAGTCAACTATGAATAGTGCACGAATAGTGTCCCATACAACCACTTTTCTATCTTATTTGTTTCACTTGTGCACTAATCCTCAAATGTAATTCCTTTAACACTATAAGTATTTACTCTTAGTAGTCTAGTATAAATTTCTCAAACCTCCACTTTGCCGTTTTGACACGAAATACGCGAACTTTCTATTCGCGCACGATAAAGCGAAATTTAAAAGCGACTCATGTAACGATAATATAATTAACCAATACTAGGGTAAATAATTATAAAAATAACTATCTTAAGAATAAAACATGAGTCCTCACAAATAAGCCAAACTTGAACAAACGAGATACAACTCACTTTGTATGAAGGATATTCCTAAGGAACAAGAAAGAGATGAAACTCTCAATTTTCATTCATAATTGTCTTACTTAACGTAAAACATCATAAGCTTGGCTATTTATAGCCTTACAAGACTCAAAACCCTAAGCCTATTTGGAAAAACACAAGTTTCCTTACAAGATACAATTTTCTAAATCTTTATAATACTAATATTTATGTCTAGATACGCTAAATATGCCTTCATAGGTTACAAGAACCAAAGAAACATCTATAAATAGAAAATAGCTTAAAAACTACAAAAATTGTTAAAATTGAAAAAGTCACTTTGACACATAACCGTAGTCGATTTGTTGGCAGTTACATCCGTGGTTTGTTGGCAGAGAATTAGACTGGCAGATGAAACAAATCTGTCCGGTAACCGCGGGCGGTTTGCTCTGCAGTTTAGTGCCAAAGCTATTTTTTTCTGCATTTTACTTGACAACGAGTAACGCAATGCCTTCCAAGTTCAAAAATGACTTGAAACCATTGTCGGATTTTGAACTAGGACACAAATAGCTCTTAGGATTTATATCAGGTATCTAACATATTCATACCTAATCATTTTCTACAAAGTGGTGACAAAACGTAAAACTTGTGTGAATTCCAGTTGATTGTGTTTCACCTCTTCCTCAAAGAAAGATGATCAACAAATTCTCAATCATGGTCCTTTTAGGTCGAATCATCCATATAATATATAAAAAGAAACTCCAAATATTTGAGATCTTTCTCTTTGAATAAGATCTCAATTCTAGCGGCGGTCTCTTTAGATATCTTACAACTAGAATCCCCACTTCTTCGATCCATTTCATCCATCATCAGAAGCTCAATGGAATTCATAACAGTCTCAATCTTATTTTTATTTTTCTTTATATTGTTTGAATATTCAGGAGCTAAGACCATTCCAATTCCCCCTTTCGCCATGCATAAACTAAACCAACAATTAAGATAAGTACAAAAATTAAAGCTTCTATAAATACAAATACACCCAAAATATCGAAACTCATTCAAAATGAGAGTTTTATCAACAATTTGCTTGTATATGCGGAGATCCGGTATTTTCTAAATCCTTATGTAAGGAATTACAAAAAAATTCTTTCAACAAAATATGAATTAGGATGGATTGGTCGATGAAATATGAACCAAAGACTGAATCTTGATACGCATTAGAACCACCCATTTTTGTTACCACGAGATATATTGGCAGTCGTTGATCATTTGATTGGACTAAAATAGTGGATCTTTTACAAGACCAATTTGGGTTGGCTCTGGTTCATTTAGAAAATGTTGTTCGAGGAACTATATGTGAAGCAACATCAGTCGGTTCAAACCTTCACCTAGTTTCGCCTGAGCTTACCCAGGTTCTGGTCTATAAACAGTGACAATTGCCCTATGAAACTTGCTTTCGCTACAGCTCTGGTGGGTTCCCTTAACTAAACCACTGCCTATGAGTCGGCTGCTTATTCTTCAATAGGCACGTGGTCAAAGAGCCTTGAGCTCCTCCCACTGCTTGGGAGATTACGATTTCATGTTCTATTTCACTCCCCAATGGGGGTTCTTTTCACCCTTCCCTCATGGTGCTACTTCGCTATCGGTCACCCAGGAGTATTTAGCTTTGCACGCCTTCGTTACCTTTTGAGAGTCCTATGCCCTATAGAAACTGTCTACCTGAGACTGTCCTTTGGCCTATAGATCCTCACACAAGTTTAGAATTCTACCTCCTAAGCAGAAAAAGAAACTTAATTTGAAAGCCATATTTCGACCCAGGCTTGGAATAGAATAGGAAGTGTGAATAAAGCTCAAGGATGCCTTTAATTAGTCCATCTCAATAGAGATTTTGACCAACTATAAGGGCTCCATTAACATCTTCTGTTGTAAGTTTATTCAATTTATTTACCAAGCTAAAGAGATATTTGAAGCTATTGGACCTGCACTATTAATTTACTTAACATAAGATATTGAAGCCCTTGCCACGATATGACGTACTAGTATTTACTAGCTCCAGCAAACTATCAGTGACCTAACAATAAATGCAATGAGATTTTTTGCCAGAATGATAAAGATAAACTAACTATAACCCTTTGCTGAATAATGTAACTATCAGCCTTAATATTCTCATTCTTATTGAATAATTATGATTACTATTATTTTCCAATTTAATAGAAATAAAGTTTAAAGTAAGAACAAATGCAATAATGAACTATTGATTTATAGATGTGATGCCAAAGGTTAGCCAAGCAACTAGAAAGATCAGCTTTCAGCTCTCAGGATCGATATTGATCTAGAATTAAAGGAAAAGAAGGAAAAAAGAGGAAAAATATATGAATGATGTTGAAACAAAACATATTGTACACAAAAAAAGTAAAGAAAAAAGGGATTAATATAAAACCTAAACTAAAGAGCTTCGAGATTGAGACAAGATAGGGTAAGCAAGAGATTTAAATAGTTATGGTATATTTCTTTGTATGACTTAATTAATTCTCAAATGAAAAACACACAAAAAAATTCTTTCGAAAAATGCCTAATTGGCGTTTGCTTCAAGAGTTGACACAACCACAAGCCAAATTTGTGAACGATTCTGAGCCATAGAATCTACGATTTCACAGCGATTCTATGATTTCAAGTATGACTCAATGAGCCAAATACGAGTTTTTCAAAATGTGATTCTACAAACAATTTGATAGAGAGCTCCATTCTGATTTTGTCTTGGTTATTTTAGGGTTTCTCAGTGATCAAAGCCATACTTTGGGCGAAAACTTTTGAAGTTATCTTTGCTTGAACTAGTGAGTGTACCACTCGCATGACTTGTTGCTTAACTATTTTACCTGTACCTGTAATGTGCGACTTGAATGACTGTAATACCTGCTTAATTCTGAAAGAGACGAGGGTGTACTTTATCATACTCGTCTCTCTTGCTTATTTGTCAAGTCACTGTATATGCTTGAACCTGTTACTTGTGCCTATTATAAGCTTGAACTTGTTACCTGTGCCTGTTATGATGTCGTTTGGAGGCTTGTATCCAATGACCTTCCTGTGAAATCTGAGCTCAGCCTCATTGGTAGTTAATTGAATCGAGCCAGCAAGGGGCTTGGTCGAGGAAAATTGACAAGCCATGAGAGCCTGTTTCTTGGGAATCTTTAGGTATTGGAGACTCTGGATTCCTGGTATACTCAAATATTACCATTCCTATTCCTGTTTGGTGTTCGGACCCGGCAAGAGGTATGTTTGGTGAACGAGATTTGGCGTAAGAGAGGTCTACGGACATATTTGTTTCATTAAACGTTGACGGAGGGTCAACGAGTTTGGATCAAGTACTGCAGCGGGAATTTGGCTCTTGAGAGCCATCTATATCCTTTCTATTTGAGGTGTTGTTCATTTCTTTATTTGGCAAGTATATGACTAATTAAAAAAGATGATCCATGATTCTTGATTGATTGTATTTTGGTACCTCATTGAGCGTAAGCTCACCCCCTTCCCGTTACCTTTGTTTTCCTTACAGGGTTCAATATGTTGGAAATCATGACTTTGAAGAAAAGAGTAGAGATAGTGATAGACATCCCTTTTGATTAAGCTCCTCTATAATGGCAAAACCCTAATTGTACTTTGATCACTTGTGAATATTCTGACTTGTATTGCTAGTTAAACTTTTGAACCTTTCAATGTATATATATCTCAAAGTGTTTAACCATGTAAATTAAGTGTACTTGTTTGAGATGGCACTTTCATTTGGCTTTGGTGAACACTTCTGGTATCCGTTGGAGAATTCGGACGAGTGTGAAGTTTGAGCGAGAAAAGAAAATTTTTGGCAAGAAAACTGTTCACAGAATCCGGCCGTATATCCTGCCAGCTATTGGCCGGATATCTGGCCAATTCTTGGTCAGATTGTGACGTAGCCATAGCTTTTCATTTTTTTTAAAATTTTTGTTTTCATTCTTTGTTCTTTGTTTCGTTGAAGAATTTGATCGCGGTACTATCCTTCAGAATGGTTTGGACTTTATGGGATTGGTTTAGTAATTCTGGCGAGAGTTGGACAGGCAGTTTGTTAACCCTTAGGGTACGCCCTAGGGGAAGGTGGGGCTGTCACACCAACATATCTAGTTGGGCAATCCGGCGAACAGGAACCGCCGCTGTGCTGATGTAGAGGCCAGCTGCTACCAACTCAGTAAGAATGCTCTTAAATTGGGGGGCTGGGGAGCTATACCACAGGTACCATTGAAAAGACTCCATACCTCCATTGCTAGTTTTCCAGTGAAGAAGACATGTTCAATAGTCTCCGCCGCAACTGCTTCACAACAAAAACACTTGGATGGCAATTGGAATCCCATGTTACATAACACCTCGTCTAGGGGTAACCTTCCCCTCAACAAATGCAGCATTAGAAAGGAAACTTTAAAAGGAAGATTCGGTTGCCATAGTTGAGAGAAAACAAAAGACCTATGTTGGTGACAATTATTTCTTTTCGGTTCCAACTTTTTCCTATGGTGACAAAATTTATTAAATTTTCAATAATTTCATTCTCTTCAAGAGGTTGAATTTTGTCACTAATTATTGGCTCTTCTAATCTTCTTTTCTTTCAAGAATTTTTATCTTTGGTACCAAGAGGTCTCCCAAACTTCAGGTGTACTTTAGATTCATTAGTACGTGTAATTTGTCCTTCAAGAAAATTAATTTTAACCGGTGTATTTTCAGCAGAAATATGTGATTTGGTAACTCTTCTGGTGTCATTAAATGCATCCAGTAAATTGATCTGCAATTTTTTACAATTGTATGATCCTTTGAACTTCTAGTTGACATTCTTTTATATGAGGATCAAGGAAATCCAATGATATTTTTCAAGTAATTTCCTTTTTTGATTAATCTTTACCTCCCCCTAATATCAAAAATTATGATTCATCAAAATGACAATTTACAAATCTTGCAGTAAATAAATCACCTGTTAGTGATTCAATATATTGAATTATCAAAGGTGATTCATACCTGACATATATTCCCAATCTTCTTTAGGGGTCCACTTAATAATGTTGGGGCAGTGCCATTGAAACATAACCGGCACAACTAAATATTCATAAATGAGAAATATTATACTCATAACCAAAAGCTAATTGCAGAGGAGAATAAGTATGATAACTTCTCGGTCTAATTTTGGTAAGAATTGTTACATGTAATATAGCATGTCCCCAAACAAATAAAGAAATTTTAGATCTCATCAATAATGGTCTGTTAATTAATTGTAACCGTTTAATAAATGATTCAGTTAGACCATTTTCTGTGTGAACATAAGTTACAGGATGTTCAATAATTATTCGAATGGACATGCAATAATTATCAAAATCCTGTGATCAGTATTCACTGGTATTATCTACACGAATTCTATTAATTGGACAATCTAAAAATTGTACTTCCAACTTAATTATCTGAGCAAGGAATCTCACAAACATCAGGTTGCGAATAGATAATAAACATGCATGTGACCATCTAGTTGATGCATCAATTAATACCATGAAATAATGAAATGGTCCACATGATGGATCTACAGGTTGACATATATCACCATGAATTTGTTCTAGAAATGTAAGAGATTCAGTTTCAACTTTAACTGGTGATGGTCTAACAATTAATTTTCCTTAGGAGCAAGCAACAGATGAGAATTCATTTGATGTTAATACCTTTTGATTTTTCAGAATGTCCGACAAGATCATGCCAAACTATAAAATTATTGAAATGAGTATACTTCTAATCTACTAAGTAATGAATTTCAACTACACTAATTTGTGCATAATATATGTCAAAAGAAAATGAAGGCCGTTTTTCTAATACACATTTTTCTTCCCATAAATAGTATTTATAATTAATAAAAATTTACCATTTGTCTCATTCATTGTCTCAATGTGATATCCATTTTGACAGATATCTTTAAAACTCAATAAATTTTTTTGAGACTTGAGAGATATTAGTGCATTATATATGACAATTTTAGTCCCTTTAGGGAGAAATAGAGTGGCTTTTCTGGAGCTTTCAATCAATTTTGAACTACCACTGATGGTATTGGCATTTATCTTTTTCATTTTCAAATAAGAAAAATACATTTTATTTTTTAATATAGCGTGCGTAAATGTCATCATCACCATTATTTAATCTCAAATATTTGACATCCATTTCATCTTTAGGAAGAAAAACACAAACAAAAAAACAACATTAATAAAAGATGCGAAAATAGATATTTATAATTTGCAAAGGAAATATGTAAAATAACAAAACATCAAACGTCTAAATAAACATTAAATATTTGACATATGATCATTTTGTCTCTTCAGGATGCTCAAAAAAATTGACAGCATCAAGATGTGTCATGTCAGTGTCACGTCAATATTATCACGTCACAAGCACTTTTTTTATTAATAAAATTTGGCTCAACATTTTGATCTTTCTTTTTCAATGATACTTGATAAAAATCAACAAGATGATCTGCTGCATGATGGGTACGGGACCAATGATCTTTCATATCACACTGATAGCATTTTTCTTCATAAACTTTTATTTCTCCATTTTTCTATTCATTATTATTATCCCGTTTCAAGAGGATATTTTGTTACTTGTCACGGTTTTAATTATCATGAGACACAAATCTACCACGAACAGGGCCGTATCTACACTTTCCACTAAAATTTTAAAATTGAGTCGCATTTGATTTAGGGAATGGACTAGCACCAGTTGGTCAGGACTCATGATTTTTCAGTAATAATTCATTATTTTGTTTAGCCAAGAAAAGACACGCAATAAGTTCAGAATATTTCTTAAATCCCTTCTCTCAATATTGGTGCTGCAAGAGCATACTAGAGATATAAAAAGTAGAAAATATTTTCTCTAACATATGTTCATCAGTAATACTTTCACCACATAATGTTAATTAAGAAGTAATTCTAAACATGACTAAATTATATTCATTAACAGATTTAAAATCTTATAGCCATAAGTGAAGCCAATCATACTGGCTTTTGGGAGAACAACCATCAGAAGATGGTTGAATCTTTCTTTCAAATCTTTCTAAAGGACAAGTGGATCTTTGACAGTTTGATATTCTATTTTTAATCCTTTATCTAAATGATGATAAAGAAAAATCATAACTGTGGCATGGTCTTGGTTTGAAACTTCATTATTTTCAATAATAGTATTCCTAAGACTCATTGCCTTAAGATGAATTTCTATATCCAATATTCATGATAAATAATTTTTCTCAGAAATATAAAGAGGTACAAAGTTTTGTTTTGTAAGGTTAGCCATAAGAATAATAAAATAAATTGAAAAGCATAAATATTACCTCAACGATTCTCTCAAGAAAATCAACATGTGCCTAACAACTGATCCAATGGTAGAATCTTGTTTGTTTTTCTTTCTTCAGGAGTAGAGTCTCATACTAATAATGTATTGTAAAACTCATAAAATAAATTGTTAAAATATGGATTGAAATAGTAGAGTAAGAAGTAGAGAGAGAATAGGGAACTATTTTCTTATTATTTCAACTGATCTCAAGTTATTACAAGAGAGATTATGATACCTCTATATATAAATAATTCAAGATCAAAGGTACATGAACCCTATCAAACACTTATTCATGAATTTAGTACTTCAAGTACATGAAATGAATAGCTCCATAAATGAACTAACGAAAAATGAAAGGATTCATCCAATGTACCAATGAATCTCGTGGAGGATTTATGAATCAATCTTCTCGTGAATACAAATGGACATCCCCATCTTTAGTTGTTTCATAACACAATTCAATAATTACATCTACCACACAAAATCATAGTTTTACCTATATGGAAAGAGCTTGGTTGAACGAGCTCTCAAGCATCGTGTATACATGCATTAGGTCATTCATAATTTATTCTAACTACTTCGACTCCGCTTGATCTCACTGAATGTCACTTCAAACCATAATTAGGGCAGATAAACCCAAATAGTCCTACAACTTTTTTTAATTGAACCATTTTTTGTCTTCCAACTTTAATTTGGGACAATGTTGTTCTTTAATTTTTATTAGGGATAATATCCAAAACCTCCCTTGAGGTTTCTTCTAGCATCACTTGGCACCTTTGAGCTTTTAAAAATATCACTTACCTCCCCTAATAATTGTAAAAAGACTACATTAACCCTTAATTGGTGCGAAGGTCACTTTATTCTCTTTTTCCGTTCTTTAACATCGTCTCTTACTCATTTTTTAAAATGGCTATGTGGTTTTTTATTTGTAAATTATAGTATATTAATTTTTTATTGTCTTTTACATTTTGTGACTGTGATAAAGTGTGATATGATTTTTTGTTTATTTTGAGTTAATTTTCTTAATGATTCATATAATTTAAAAGATTAGGCATGGGTCGAGAATAAGTTGGAAAAAAATATAAGGTTCATAAGAAGTTGGTTTTGAGCATATAGATTTAAATTGGTGCTAGTGTATATTTCTTTTGTAAATTTCATTTTTATTTTTTAAATTCATATTTTTATGGACTATAGCATTGTGACATAGTAGTACTACTAGAGATTGTTTTTTAGGTGATGATTTTCTTAGAGTAAACAAAGGATTATTTCTATTTAGCAAACATAAGGGTAGTTTAGGGTTTTAAAATTTTTATTACACAAATAAGAAAAAGAAGGGAGGTTTGACAATATATGTGTCCAGTTAGACTCCCTGGTATTAGTGGGGATTCTTCAGCGATGCTTTCAGTGTCCTTGGCACATCCAAAAGGGGGTTTGGCAAATTTGGCAGTTATTACGAGACTCTTCTCGATTTTCTCATTATTACATGGAGGCGAACAAAGTTGATGATATTCTATCTAATGTGGGAGTTGCTCATCCTGAACAATAGGTTAGGATTTATGAACACACGCATTTGCTCCCACAGTTGGCACGTGGAGAAATTTGTCTAAATAGATTAGGAATGCCTTCGGTTAGGAAGTCAAGATTGTTTAGCCTTTGTGTTTGTTAGCCTAATCAGCAACATCTCTCAGATCCCGGCTCGAAGGGACTAACCGCCCAACCCGTGGCACCCAGGGGTGCAGCCCCTCATGCTGGCCGAGCGTGGTACGGTGCTTTGCACTGCCATTGTGGTTAAGGAAATAAAGTTGCACCTTCGTTAACAGCTATAGCTTTTGGTGTAATGGTAAGCATTTGATCGTGACAAGTGGTATCAGAGTGAGGTCGCGGGTTCGAGTCTCCCTGGCTGTTGCTGGGGGAGGGATTGTTGGCCTAATCAGCAACATCCCTCAAATCTTGACTCAAAGGGACTAACCGCCCAACCCGTGGCACCCAGGGGTGCAGCCCCTCATGCTGGCCGAGCGTGGTACGATGTTTTGCGCTGCCATTGTAGTTAAGGAAATAAAGTTGTGTTTCGCTAACAGCTATAGTTTTTGGTGTAATGGTAAGTGCTTGATCCTAATAGTGTTTTGTTCAATATCATGATGTGACTTGAGGTAAAGTCCTGTCCCCCTCTTGTGATTCCAATTCTAATGAATAAAATATGGGGTGGCATCTGTCCCCATGTACGGGGTTAGCCAATAAAAGAACAAAAAGAAGGGAGGTAAGTGATATTTTAAAAACCTTAAGAGTGCTAGGTGATATTAAGAGAACCTTCTTTAGGGGAGAATTCTGGTATTATCCCTTTTTGTTATTGGTCCAATTTGGTCTCTCTAATGTAATCTAGGACATTATCATCCCTTAATTTTATTATTGGCCAACTTGGTCACCTTGCTTTTGGCAAATCAATTTAAGAAGGGGCAAAGGCATGATATCATATATAAAATCGATCAAAATTAAAAAATTAAAAAGATCTAAAAAAATACAAATCAAGGAAGGGAAAAAATTCTTGCAATAAAAAAATTGCCCAGCTCAAAATTTTTTTTGGGCCAAACACATCTTTTATATACTAATCCTTTACTGTCCTACAATAGGGGAGGACCCAATTAGACTTTGAGAATTTGCAGCAGTCAACTCAGATTAATATAAGGAGCTCAAAAATGCATTTTTTATTTTAAGAATTTTCTCTTCACAAATTTGTATATTTTTTAAGTTTTTGGATTTCTTTTATCCTCACTTAATTGAAATCTTTTTCCCTTCATAAGTTGGTTAGTTAAAAAGTTGGACGACAAAGTTGGTACAATAATACAAATTTAACGGGGTCATTTTCTCAAATTAAAGTGCCTTGACCAAATTAGTCCAATAATAAAATTCAAGGGATGACATTGTTGCAAATTAAAAATGATTCAGCAAAAAATTTGGAGTAACATTTGGGTCATTTGCCTGCTATAATTTAAATGAATAGAGTTCAAATTAATTACTAATGTGTTTGCTTGATCAAAGCTAGAATTTGAGCTCCAGCAAATTTGAGTAGTTTGAATATACTAAACAATCAAGTTCAAGCATGTATCTATAATGTTCAAGAAATTCATTGAATTTAGTCGTCATATATACACACGTATGTAAGATACCCGATGAGTCCTTTATATAAAAATGTTAATTTATATTGCTTAAACTTGATTAGATTATACTCGTTAGAGTTTAAATTTTAACTCAAATAAGCTAAAAGAAATATCAAGGTGAGCTCGAGCAAGCTAGCTCGAGCTCTAGCTAGGAGCTCGACTAACTTTGGCCTTTTTTTGTCGAAACGATTAGTGATTTTATAGATTGTCAAAACTATACAATTGCAAGCAAAGGCTCGGTTAAGCTATACAAACAGTGTACTTGGACATTAAGGAATCAAAAGTTCCTCATCTTGAATTATGCCTAAGGCATAAGAGCTAATCCTATTACATAGAAGATTATGTTCCTTTCTAACTAAACAAAAGGAGAATATTCCAAATGACAATCTTAAATGGTGAATGCCTTCCAACAAAGTTGTTAATCTCATATCATGAGCTTTCCGCGACAAAATGTAGTTGAGAGTTTGCTTGTTTTGGACTTAGACCTCAATATTTCTCCAATTTAGCACTACAGCTTTGCTCATTAGTAGCTTGATAGCTACCAATTCATCCATGATTTGATTTCCAGTTCTTCTTTCTTTTAAGGCCCAACCCTTCATGATTTGTTGATTATCCACAGTAACCATGACCCCAATTCCCATTTCTAGATGGCCTTTTAGCTTTTGAGTTGCAAATCTCAACTTCATGATACCTTCAGCTCCTCCCTGTTGTTGGATACAACCCTCTGTGTTACTGTTTTTTCTGTGCTCATCTTTGATGCCTTTACTATGTCTTCATTGTATTCTAGCCATTCCTTTTGAGCCTTCTGAATCGTTCTCAATGGAATTTGTTGTTTTTCATTGAATTCTCTATCATTCTTGCTCTTCCAGATCTGCTAGAGTCTGTCAACAGTTAGGGATAACTGTTCATGTTCATTTGGTCGTTTTCTTGCTTTTGCAATTGTAGTCCACAATCTCTTGAAGCATCCTTGTTGCTCCTACATTCCTTCCCATGGTGCAATCCTCCATACTTGTTTGGCCTTGCTGCAGTTGAGTAATGCATGTTCCACTATCTCCCTTTCCTCTCCACACTGTCAACATATTGGGTCACCCTTCTTGGTTTTGGTGGTGATTGCTTCTCTCACTGGCAATGCCTGATTCAGGTACTTCCACAAAAAGATCTTTAGTTTATGTTTGATATTGAGTTTCCACAAATGCTTCCACACCTTCTGGCTTTGCTCCTTCCAGCTTGTGCTGGTCTCCTATTGTGCACCTTCTTGTTACTCCCTTTTTTTGCCTGTTTGTATCTTATAACTTGAGCTTACTAAGTATCTTTCATCTAAGCTGTGGATTCAGAAATTAATTTCCTCTCTATCAAATAAGCTTATAGGAATACTTAGTATTTTCTCTACATCCTTTCTATTGAAATTTCTATGGATTAGATTTCTGTTCCATTTTTTCTGGTTTATGAGCAACTCCACCTTCAGTAAATTGCAATCTTGTGATTTTTGGGTGGTCACTTTTCCTCGTGTATTATCTGGAATCCATCTGTCCTCCCACATCTTTGTGCTTTATGCCATTGCCTATTCTTTTTCTCATTCCTTGTTCTACACAGCCACTTACTCCCATCAGTCCCTTTCCAAATCCAAGAAGCATTTCTAGGTACCTTACACTTAAAGATAGACTCTTTGTGGTGATATTTATTCTTCAGGACTTTTCTAACTAATAGATTAGGTTGGGTGAGTAGTCTCCATACTTGCTTTCCTAATAATGCCTTTTTGAATGCTTCTAGATCTTTAAACCCCAATCCTTCAAACATTTTGTCCAGGCTAAGCTTTCTCCAGGAGCTCCAGTGCATTTTATTTTTTCCATTAGCTTCCCCCAACCAGTAGTTTGCCATGATGGAGTTTATATCTTTGCAAAGCTTGTTGGACAACTTAAAGCAGGGCATTGTGTATGTAGGCAGTGCTAGTGCTACAGCTTTAAGCATGATCTCCTTTCCTACAGCAATCAAGAGCTTGTTTTTGGATTTGTGTTGCTTTTGTTGAATGTTGTCTTTAATGTACCCAAACAACTAATCTTTCAATCTTGTCACCACCATTGGAAGACCCAGGTATTTGCCTTGGTTGACCATTTGGATGTTCCCCATTGTTTGATAGGTTTCCTTCTTCCTTTCTTGATTCATATTTTTGCTAAAAAACACTGAGGACTTCTCTAGGTTGATTAGTTGGCCTGACCCTCTTTCATAGACTTTAAGTATCCTCATGAGTTCTGCTGCATCCAGTAATCCTACCTTACAAAATATCAAGGAGTCATCTGCAAAATACAAGTAAGTTACGCTGGGTCCTTGCCTACTAATTCTCATGCCTGAGATTTTCTTTTTCTCTGCTGCTTTCCTGAGTAGATTAGAGAAACCTTTTGAGCATAACAAGAATAGATAAGACGATAAAGGGTCCTTTTGTCTGATCCCTCTATTTGGTATAACATATTCGTTCACCTCTCCATTGATGGTGAATGAGTATGACACTGTTGACATACAGTCTAGGATCCATTTCCTCCAGTTCTCATTGAGCCTGATTTTCTGTATCACTGCTTCCAAGAACCTCCATTCAACCCTGTCATAGGCTTTAGACATATCTATTTTTACTACCATAAAGCAATCTTTGCCTTGCCTTTTATTCTTAGGGTAATGCATGAACTCATGAGCAATTGTTATATTATCCAAACTTTGCCTACCAGGAATGAAGGCAGATTGGTTTTTGCAAATGCAGAATTGAAGGACTTTTTTCAGTCTGTTGGCTAACACTTTAGCACTAATTTGATACACTGTAGTCCATAGACTGATAGGCCTATAGTGCTTAAGAGAGGTGAGATTCGTAATTTTAAGAATGAGTGAAATGATTATGTGGTTGACTGACTTAAGAAGGTGTCCAGTGTGAAAGAAAGTTTGAGTTGCACTTACCAGCTCTTTTTTGATAATGTTCCAGAACTTTTGGAAGAAGATGGGAGGCATCCCATCTATTCCTGGGGCTTTCTTAGGACTCATAAAGAAGAAAGCAGATTTGATCTCATCCTCTCCCACAGGTTTTATAAGATTATCATTCATACTCTCTATAATATGTTTGGTATACCATCCAGCACCTCTTCTAAGTCCCCTCCCTCTGAGCTTGTGAAGAGTTCTTTGTAGTACCTAGCAATCTCTACACTTATCTCCTCTTCATTTTTTGTCCAAATTCCATCACATCTCTGGATATTTGCAATTCTATTTCTTTTGCTTCTGCTCCGAACACTAGCATGGAAAAATTTTGTGTTTTTGTCTCTTTCCTTATGCCAACTCAGTCTGGATTTCTGGCACCAGTAAATCTCCTTTTCTACGTAAGCCTCTTTCAGTTTGCCTTTCAAAGAATTCATCCTGCTTTTCCTGTTCTCCATGTTGGCTTCTCTCAGCTCATCTAGTTGTTGTTTGATCCTATAAATTTTTTCCTTAGAGTTGCATTGGATCGTGTTCTTCCACTTAAGCTGGTTTAGTCTACACCTTTTGATCTTGTTTGTCAATTTGAACATTCTTGATCCTTCAGCCTCTTAGCCTTTTTTGACAACCTTAGTGATTTCTTCTCTTTGGAGCCACCTTTTAACAAACCAGAACCTTTTTCTCCCTTTGGCCTAGTCTAGTTGTGCATCAGTTAAGAGCATACTATGATCTGAGGCACAAGTGTCCAAATGTTTGCAACTCACCTTGTCAAAAAGTTGATACCAAAGATAACTACATAGCCCTCTGTCTAACCTTTGCCAGACTTCACCTTCATTTTCCCAATTATGACACCAGGTCCAAGGGTGTCCTTCAAAGCCTATGTCCATCAATTGGTTTTCATTTATGAAGTCCTTAAAGGCCTTAAACCTTCTCTCTTCCCTCTAGTTGCCTTCCTACTTTTCTTCATTTGACAGTAGTTTTTCCTGATCTTGTGATCACAACTGGCATATACTCCCAGCAAGTATCCATCTTTCTCCCTATATTCCTCCAGCAAGTAACATCTTTCTCCAGTAAGTAACCATCTTTCTCCCCATATTCCTTCTCTTGCCTAGATCACTTTCCACTAATTTTTCCTGATCTGGTGATCACAACTGGCATATACTCCCACAAACCACTATTCATTCTTATTTTCCTAATCTTTCACTTGAGCTTCAATTGTGAATGCAATCATCAGCACTTTTTTGACTTTAACTTCTTTCTTCCAAAGAAGAGCCATTCTACCTGCTTTATTCATGGCCTCCATAACAACTGCTTCATCAAATCTGAGAATATTTTTTTCTTTCTCCATATAGTTACTTCTGTTTTTGGTTTCACTCAGAAATATCATATCTAGAGAGGAGAGATTATTCACCTCTCTCAACTGGGGAATTGTCAAGGGGCTACCCGCTCCTTGACAATTCCACACCAAGACTCTCATTTGTTTTGGAAGTCCACATTGGATTGGACCCCTCCCTCTTAGTCTCAACTTCTATTGTATCCTCCTCCATAGCATTCTTGTTCCTTTTCCTAGTTTGTTTCCTGTCCTTTTCAATCTCCATGTCTACATCCAACTAGTTTTCTTTTCCCTCATGTCCTTTCCCTGCTGCTGCTGGTACTTAGTTCTTTTAGTGGTTGCCTTGTTTTGTTTGAGGACTTCAAAATTCTCAGGATCCTCTTGTTTTGTTTGACTACAACCCCTTGCATTTTTAGCTCTATTTGTCCATTCATGTCCATTGATTTCAATTCTATCACGACTTCATCAGTTTTATCAGTTTAAGGGGATTGTGCAGTTATATTGTCATTTTCTTCATCCATCGTCTGCATCTCTATATCTGCTCTTTCCATTCCACTGCCTTTGATCTACTCATATCCATCTTCCTCACAGGCATTTCCCTTTCCAAGCATATCCCCCTTCTTCCCACTGTTAGTGTCTACCCTGCCCTTATTTTTGGTATCTCTAACTGAATGCTTGGTTCTTACCTGTCATCCCTTCTTTGATCTCTTCAGTTATTCTTTTCCCTTATTATCGTTCTCCTTTCACCTTCTATCCTTTTGCCTTTTTTAGGAATATTCATTGTAGGCCCTTTTTGTATCAATTCCTGAGTGTTTGTCCTTTCCTTTTCCTTCCAGTCATCATTTTAAATTCTCCAGTAGTGTCTCTATGGATTGTAGATTGAGGTGGATTGCTTTTTCTATGGAGAACTTTTCCCATGTCCAACCCTCATCCAAATTTCATACTGATTATCCTTCATTCTTGCCCCTGCAGTGGTTTGTTTATCACAGGCATGATCACTATGTCTTACTATGCCACAATTGTAACAAAAATTAAGGCATCTCTCATATTTGAAACTAGCCCATGTAGTTACTCCATCAACTTTCACTATTGTCCCTCTCAATAGTGGTTGGGATATTTCTACAGTAACTACCAATTTCAAATGCCTTCTTTCCTTTCCACTAGTTTGTGGAATTATGACATCTCTCACCTGATGAAAATTTGATCCTATCTTTCTACCTGCTTCTTTTGACATCCAATGAATAGGCAAGTTCAAGACCTGCACCCATAATGGTGCTAAGTGGAAGGCTTTGTCATCATCCTCGATCCTTCATATCAGTTACTCAAAACCAAAATTTGATTATCCAAGATCCAATGTCCGCCATTCAGAATTCTTTCTCTATCACTTTCTATGGGTAGAACAAACTGAAATAGATTTGGTCTTAGCTCAACCACTCTTAATTCTCTAGGGTAGCTTGTCATTTTCTCTAGTGTAGTTTGTCATTTTCTCTAGTGTAGTTTGTCATTTTCTCATCCATAATCTTCCCTATCAAACTAATGTTGCTCTCTTTAACCCCTACTGCTAGGTTTTCCCTACCCATATCTGTTCTTTGAAGCTCTTTGCTAGAAAGAGCAAAATTTTGCATTATCTCTGCCAGTTCATCAGCCATTGGACATAACAGAGGTACCGTCGGTATACCACACACCAACACACAAAGTCTGAAGAAATCTAACAAAAATGTAGGGAAGAAAAGCAAATCTTACCTATTCTCTAAGTAGGTGCAGTACTGGTAGGCAACTAAAGACTAAACAAGTTTTTTTTTTTAATTTAAAAGGTTTGGCAAAGAGGGCCTATGGTGGTGAAATTACCTGTCTTAGCTTGACAGAATTGCCTATAACTTTGCATTTTGAGCTACCTTTGTTTCTAGCATGTTCAGTTGAGGCTTGTTGTTCTTGTCGTGAAGGTGCTAATATTAAGGAGTTTATCCGTCTACAGTTTTATGGGAATTATCCAATCTTTGGGTTCCTGTCCGAGATGCATTAAATTTTGAAGAAGGAAGTTAATGATTTAGAGGACCAGATGTTTTTAGGCAAAGATTTCAAGATCGGTTGGAGTAAATGCTATTTGGAATTCAAGTTTGACGAAATGTGGGTTGCGCCTAAATTTGTGTAGATGATCTGGTGAGGTTTGAAAATTTCAATGTTTGGAAGTTTTAAAAGTTTGAAGTTTTGAAAGTCCCACCACAGGGAGAAATTGCTTTCTCTTTTCAGAGAGAGAGAAAGTGCCCCTACTAGAGAGAGGATTCTTTTAATTTTTGTTTGTCTTTTACCTTTTGTAACTGTGATAAAGTGAGGTATGATTTTTTGTTTATTTTGAGTTAATTTTTATAGTGATCAGTACAATTTAAAAGATTGGGCACGGGTCGAGAATAAGTTGAAAAAAAATATATAAGGTTCATAAGAATGGTTTTGAGCATTTGTATTTCTTGTAAATTTCTTTTTTATTTTTTAAATTCGTATTTTTATGGACTATGGCATTGTGACGTGTTAGTACTACTAGAGATTAAGGATTATTTTTATTTAGCAAGTGTAAGGGTAGTTTAGTGTTTTTAAAAATTTTGTTACACAAATAACAAAAGGAAGGGAGGTAAGTGACATTTTTAAAACCTTAAGAGTATTAGGTGATATTAAGAGAAATCTTAAGGGAGAATTCTAGTATTTTACCCCTTTTCGTTATTGGTCCAATTTGGTTTCTCTAATGTAATCTAGGACATTATCATCCCTTAATTTTATTATTGGCCAACTTGGTCACTCTGCTTTTGGCAAATCAATTTAAGAAGTTGCAAACACATGATATTATATATAAAATTGATAAAAAATAAAAAGTAAAAAGATCTAAAAAAAAATACAAATCAAGGACGGGAGAAAATTCTTGTAATAAAAAAATAGCCTAGCTCAAAAAAAAAATTTTTTTTTAGGGCCAAACACATCTTTTATATACTAATCCTACACTATCTTACACTAGGAGAGGACCCAACTAGACTTTGAGAATTTGCAGCAGTCAACTCAGATTAATATAAGGAGCTCAAAAATGCATTTTTTATTTTAAGAATTTTCTCTTCACTACTTTGTATATTTTTTTTTAAGTTTTTGGTTTTGTTTTATCCTCACTTAATTGAAAACTTTGTCCCATCATAAGTTGGTTAGTTAAAAAGTTGGAGGACAAAATTGGTACACGGATACAAATTTAACGAGGACATTTTCTCAAATTAAAGTACCTTGACCAAATTAGTCCAATAAGAACAGTTAAGGGATGACATTGTTGCAAATTAAAAATGATTCAGCAAAAAAATTGGAGTAACATTTGGGTCATTTGCCTGCTATAATTTAAATGAATAGAGTACAAATGAATTACTAATGTGTTTGTTCAATCAAGGTTAGAATTTGAGATACAACAAATTTGAGTAGTTTGAATATACTGACTAATCAAATTCAAGCATATATCTATAATGTTCAAGAAATTCATTCAATTTAGTCGAGTCTCATATATACACACATATGTAAGATGCCCAATGAATATTTAATATCAAAATGTTAATTTATACCGCTTAAACTCAATAAGATTATACTGGTTAAAGTTTAAATTTTAACTCAAATAAGCTAAAAGAAATATCAAGGTGAGGTCGGAAGAGAGATGGATTGGATGGTACGGAGGGAGGAAGTGTAAGCAAGAGGTTTCAGGTTCAAGTTCTCAAACTTATATTAAAAAAAAAAAAATGGTGAGGTCAAACAAAAGCTAGCTCGAGCTAGGAGATCGACTCGCTTTGGCCTAAAACTTGACCAAAGGTTTTGAAGTAGGATTTAAGTTAAAATGAAAAGCAAGGGTTTTAAGGAAAAAAATAGAAAATAATGTAAACAAACCCATTAAGAAAAACTGAATCTTAAAGCAAGCTCTTCGTCTCGTGATAGACAAACTCCATCATCATACTTAGGCCCCCTACCTTCGACGAAAAAACTTTCTGAAAAGTGGTTTTTTGGGTGAGATAGAAAAACAATGGAGAAAATGAATGTGGCGTTCGAGAAGATGAAAATCCTAGTGGGGATGGAAGTTGATGAGGAATCTTCACCAGATGCTGAAGATTCATCTTTTTTGGAAGATTTCAATCGTAATTGTACTTTGTCCACTAAACAGGTATTGTTCTGTTACTTTATCTTTTTTCTTAATTTGGGGTTTTCTTGAAATAATTGAGGATTTTTTTCTGGACATTGATGATTTATGGTGCAAAGCAGTTTTGATTTGTCATTCTTTAACATTGCAGCAATTCTGCACCTTGATTCAGTCGTTGTACCAGTAAAAACATGTCGTACACTTGATTTTGTTTCTGGAATTAGTTAGAGCTGTCAATTTCTTTTTCTTTTTTTTTTTTTAAATTTTCCTTGGATGTTATTTTTTCTATATTTTCTAATGTTATCTTTTGTGACTGTCAGTTTACCAGTTTAGTTATTTATAATTGTCACTAATGCCTTTTGTACTCTTTAGATGGTGTGAAAATTTGGAAGTTCAAAGTTGAAAATGACATGTGGATTAAGGATTTCTGCTGAATAATTTGCTCAAAGGATGACAAAATGGCTTGTATGAAAGTCAAAGCTACTGATTATTGGGATTCTGCAGTATGACTTCCGTGCTTATATTTTCTAGTCTCAATAATGTTGTGAATATAGAACAAAATATGCAACCACTGAGGACAAAATCTGTAGATGTCCAAGGAGTTGGAATCCATCAGTGTCTAGTTTGAGATGTAACTTCAAATTCAATAACTGTAACACTTGGTAGGCACTAGAGTTCTTGGATGCTGGATGCCTTGCTAATTAATTGACGTAGGATTTCAGTGAGCCAAGTTGGAACTTCTGAGGATTGTTGATTTGATGGAGCTTTGGATGGGCCTCAAGCATGGTACCCAAACATTGCTGCCTCGGGGCTGCATGAAATATAGTCACTGTTTTGCTAGTTGCAAAATTAAACCCAGATGAAGAGGCTTAGAAGTACATTTATAGGAAACAAAGGTCTAAATGTGTCTATACATTCATTTCATAACAAATGCTAGTATGCTTTGTAAATATAATCATTGTTATGTTATCTCTGTTTGACCAAGTAAAAGGTTTGGTGGGAACTACTTGATTTGAATCTAATCTCACCATCCTGATATATCAAAAAGTTTGCATTTTGAGTCTATATGGAACTAGCAAAACAGCAACCAGAGCCTCCAATTCGAGTCCTGTTGCACATTAAAGTTGCCAATGCACTTTCATTTGATGATTGTAGCAGTAGTTACTGGCTAGCTTTTTTATTTATCAATATATAAAAAAACACATATGTTTGGGGCCATTTGAAGAGGGAATAAAATGAGGGAATAAAAATGTAGAAGAAAGATCCTAGCTAAAATTTCTTGGAATATTACAAAGAGGAACTATTGAAAAGAACATAGATGCGAAGCAGGGATACCTTCAAAACAGTGTTGCAGATGGATGATTTTGTAACAAGTTTATACACTAGGGAAGGAGAGGGCCAAATCAAGTTTGTGTCACGGCACGAAATTTGCTAAACAGAGAGATTATTTTTTGTCCAATTCTTTTTTCTGTGTAATTCAGTTGGAGTGCCTTCGCTTTGTTAACTTTAGTGGCCAAGGAACTTTGATCAGTTATTGTACTCCATTTCAATCGTTACGGCAATAACTTTGCTAACTCTCTGTACTTTTAAGAATATAATCACTTACCAGCACTTATGCTAATTTTCATAGTTGGCATAAAAGTTATTGATCTAATTATTGTACTGTATCAAAAATTGGTAAGGAAACCTAGACATTGTTTAGTTGGTCTTCCAACTATTTGGAATTATTTCAGGAAATGGTTCTGCTTATCATTTTATCTGATTTTAAGGTTCCTGCAGCAGTCTGTATTTGAAGCTTCTTAAATCATATGACCTATTACAGTGAAAGTATAAAATGTTTACATGCAAATCTTCTCTCTGATGATAAAACTATGAATGATTCTTCTCATCAACAATCAGTCGTTGGGTTTAAAAAATTTTAACTCAGGAACTAAGTCTTGATGAATTTGACCTTTCAGGATCTTTTAGTCACTGGAGATTATAATATCTTAATTATTATGTTCTAATTTGTAGAAGATTTAGGATGCTCATTTTCTTAAGAGTTTTTGGTTCATAGAACTTGTTAGGTTTTTGGAGAATGCAACTATCCTGTTTTTGTTAATACTTCTCTCCTTTTGACATTCGAAAATGAAGCACATACATTGCTCAAACTTACACTTAATTAATAAATACATTTCTTAAAAATTTTTATTTTATAATTATTGTGAAAGAAAGATTTGATGAATGCTATTTTTATTTTGGGAATTATTGTGAAAGAAATATTTCATGAATGCCCTATACATCAGGGTTTTGAGTGAAAAATCATGATTTATTACATGAAACAGGACCAACTATTCATTGCCTTTGTGAACCCCCTGAATAAATAGTACTAACTATGTAAGGTTGGAGGCATCTTTTTCACTGAGTTGATAAACTTAATGCATCTCTACTTAAGACTTATATTCCACAGACATGTGCACAAATGTTTGGAATCTCTAGTAGATGGGTGAGTTTTAACATGTTGGAAATTTTGTTTCATTGTTTTTACTCATAGTTAGCTTTTTCTTACAGATATCCAGTCGCAAATTGTAGATTTTCATTGTCTTTTTTAGTAGCTCTGATTGATAATTTTTTGTTTGCATATCTCAACAGAGGCTTTATGGTTTTGTCATATGCTTGGCTGCTGGAATCACTTGTACACTCTTGGTATGTTTCAGCTTTCATCATACTTTTCTTTTTTGATACATTTGCTTTAGTTCTTTTCATGTGTTTCCATGTGCTTTTCACCTGGCATTGATGGTAATCGAGCAGAATGGGTTTTCTGAAGTAATTGCAAGACACTTGGTCTACTCATCTGATCAAAAAACTTGTATTTGAAAGTTCTACTAGTATGTTACCAGTTAGTTTGTCTTTTACTAGCTGCAAATTATTGCTTTTTAAATAGTATACCTTCCTCTCCACATCCTATAAACTTGATTATTTTAAGAGCTTCTGGCCAGAGCTTTTATTTACCAGAATTACATTGATGAATGGGTCCAACTAAGTAGTTGTGAAGAATTTCCTTTCCAAAATGGATGTGAATAGGCTAACAAATATCTTAGTAACAATTTAATTCTGTAATCTAGCTTGTCTTGGGATTGGATAATGAAGTTAAAGTATTGGAGAAATATCGTGCCAAAGTATTTTACCCAAAGGATTTTGAACCTAAGAAGGGGAATTTTCTGCAATGTAAAGATTGTGCAAGAGATGGGAGTCGACACCTAGAACATTTTCCATGTACAAAGCAAACTGGCCAATTTGTACACCAAAGAAGTGAAGATTTTTTTGGTGGGGGAGGGGGGGTGTGTGTGTTGGGGTGGTTCAGGGTTCTGGATGCTTAATGCCATGACTACCTTGAGTTTTTATTTATTGTTTTTGTATTTTTCCTGGATTATAGTTTTGTGGAAATTAAGTATTTCAGAATCAAATATAACACGTGAAAATGCAAAAATGATCTAATTACTTTAATATATGAAGAAACTTGCAATGTTCACTAGTGATTAATCTTGATCTCCAAAAGGAAAACATTATGCCTATTTTTGTATGCTTCTTGGTGTTATCAATGATTGAATCCTTCAAGGAGTTCTCAAGTAATTGACTTTTTAATGAATCTATATATTGTCTGTGGCATTGACTAAAAGAATTTCTCACACCCCTGATTCTTACAAATTGGCTATCAACTTAAAATTTATTGCGACTTTTTAGACCCTACAAGATACTCTGGCTTTTAGTGACTTTTATATTGTACAGATTTCACAGACAGTTTGTTCTCAGTGTTGCCTGGAGAATTGTAACTACAAATTTCTTTGCACACATGTGGTTCAAGATGCTTTTTCACTTCCAAGTTCTAGCTCAATTGCAACTGATAGTGTTTGGAATAAAAGCAAGAGGGTGCATATCCGACCTTACCTTCACCATAGTTGGGTAAACAGCATGCAAATTATTTTGTGCCAAGTACTGGAATGAAGGGAAATTTCTAGCTCAATGCTAGCAGAATAGAAATATATTATCTTTGTAGGGAAAATAAGATAAAGCTCAGTTACAAAATGTGTGAAGCTTAAAGCTGTTTCATAAGAGGGAAACTCAAAGCTTTATCTGGAATTCTGGTCCATCTTGAAATCCAATTTACCTCAACATCTTGAAGTCATGGCATGCAATACACAGTCCACCATCAATATGCACTATGATCTCATAAAATTACTTTGATCAATTTATGAGGGTTATATAGACTACCATACCAAAAAAAGTTTGTAGTGACCTGATCAATTGTCCCCACCTTTAGAATTCCCATTGCTTAGCTTTCAAGTCATGAGGGCCTCGTAGATAAATTGGATCCATCACATCTTCTAAACGGTTTCCAATGTGACTCGAGTCACTTTGTGAAACTTCATCCCCTTTGCTTACCTTGTTATTCAAGGAAAGTTCTTGTACAATGTTGAGGAAGGTATCATGGTCGCTTCGCCCTACCATTAAAACATAATTATTATTCATTGTGCTTTCTTGGGAAGGTGGGAAATCGGTTTCATTGGAATTCAGAAATGGTATATGGGTTCTTCATTGTTCCAGGTTGGTCCATTGTGGCCAATAAAACGAAACATGTCTGTGTTTGAAACCTACATCCTGGACTTATTCTTTTCCCCATGTGAAAGCTTTAGCGGTGACCTTTAGCCTTATAACTTGACACTTACTCTTGTTATATATTTAGGATTTTGTGTTCCTGTTTTACTTAATTGCTTCATCATGTAAAAGTACGTGATCAACATTCATGATCTCTTCATGGGCATGGAAACCTCATTGGTGTTCTAGCAAAAATGCTGTAATGCTAAGGATTTTAGTAAGAGTGATCTTAACAACGTGAGATCTATGTTTTTAGAACCGGACCGGGTATCGACTCGGCCGAGGTCAGGGATCAGGGGTCAATGGGTTCGACCGGGGGTCGATAGGGGTCGAACCGGATGACGTCATAAATAAAAATTATTTAAAAATTAAAATATTATATATAAAATATCTAATAATATGTTAATATTAATAAAGGTATATTCATATATATTTGATGTTTCAAATATATTTACCAAGAAAATACAAAGAAATTAGAACAATCAAGTAGCAATTTATGTTATTTAATAAATATTAACAAGTTTAAAATTAAAATTATGAATTTAATTGAAAAATAACATCAAATTTTAGGACAATATTTATAAAGTATGAAATATTTGAGGTATATTAATAAGTTTTAACAATTTAGTGGGCCAAAACATAATATTGAAAAGATTGAGTTTTTTTTTTTAAAAAATGCCCATTGAACCGGAAAAACCGGTTTTTTCCCGGTCAAACCCGGTTTTTGACCGGCTTTGACCGGGCTTTAAATTTCCGGTTTTTTACCATGACTCGGACCGGACACTTGGCCGGTTCCCGGTTCGACCGGCCGGTCCGGTCCGAGTTTCAAAACAGAGTGTGAGATTGCAAGATGGTTCTCTTTCATGGTGGCTGAGTACCACTTGTTAAAGATTCTCGATTTTTTTACTTATCCGATTGCTTTGCTCTCGTTGGATATAACCTGTCCACTATATACCTGGTGGCATTTATGTTACGGATGACTGTCAGAAACTATCCCTCAAGGTTTTTATCAAAATGCTATGATGTCCATGGTGATGTGTCAATTATCTGATAGGCTATATGTGCATGCTGTAACCTGATATGTTCTATGTAATAGTTTCTTGAGGATTATTTTGCTCTTGTAGCTGGGAAGCTTTAGCTTTCAGCAATACGGCTTATTAATCACTAAGAAAGAAACAACAAGAGGCACTAATTTGGTCATGTTCTGTTTACAGTCCATGCTTGTTTTCTTCAATCCGATCAAATTTGGACTAACATTCTCCTTCGGCAATCTGCTTGCTCTAGGAAGGTTTGTTCAGTTTTTAAATTCACACTGATTTTTGAATGATGATTTGGTCTTGAAGAATATATGAAGTAGATGATTTAATCTCCAACATCATGATCATTAGTACTTAATGCCATCATGAAGTGATAGAAGTTTACATTTCCTAGAAGCCTTACTATTACTGCTGCAGTTTGTAAGATGTTTTAGACACGTATTGTTATCATCATTGTTCAAGCTCTCAGTTTATTCATCCATCTCATTTGCCTCATATGTATGTCTAGGTTGATTTGCTCTGTTCTTCCTGCATTTCTGGATTTTGTTTGTGTAAAATACAAAAGTATTGTACTTAAATATAAAAATAAAACATCTGTTAGGAGTGAAAGTAGATTATGCAAATTAGTGTTCTTACTACTTTTCTTCATATCCCCTTGCCTCTGGCTATAATAGAAAATAATCAAACTCAGTAGGATGCAACTTGATTGACTACAATTTACTTTTACAAATTCTAATTCTGTGGAACTTTAGTCCTCTGAGTAATCTCCTCCCCCCGCCAACAAAAAAAAAAAAGAAAACTACCGTGGAACTTTTGTCCTATGAGTAATCTGCATCCCCCCCCCCCCCCTCGGTTTGAGCGGATCTTACTTTACAGGACTTTGGTAATCAATTGACAAAGACTAAAATGTCTTCTCTGCTCACCTTCCCCCTTCATATCTTGTAATGAAACTATTCAAGTCAATTCTACAGAGAGTTATTTGCATTGGAGGTAATATTTGGCTGAGGAAATCTTACTTCAGCTCACGAGTCTTTTAAACCCAAATAAGACCTGATCCACACAAATTGATGTTAAAATCTCATTGTCTTGTCCAGTAATTAATAGTGCATATCAATCCTCCATGTGGGTATAGGGCCCAAACAGGGGATTTTTTGGGTCAAACACAGCCTTCAAATAAATCCTACCTCAGCTCTTAAGTCTTTCAAAACCAAACAATTCCTGGATCATACAAATTGGCATTCAAATCTTATTGTCTTGTTTGTAATTGTTAGTGCATGTTGGTACTCCTTGTGGCTATAGGGCTCTAAACAGGGGATTTTTAAGGCAAGCGTGGCCTTGAGATTAATTTCATTATACAATCCTGTAAATCTGAAAAGTTCTGTGGATCTTGATTAATTTGCCACCAAATAAGAAAATTTTCGTTTTATAAAATTTAGCATTTTCAAGAACTGTGTTTAGTCATCAATTTCTTGCACAGTATGTTGGACCAAATTGACCTTTCTGAGGCAAAAGCCAACATGGAATTTTCTTTCTGGTATATTTACGTCAGGAAACAGGACGGTTGATTTGACAACCAACCTTCCACAAATTTATGGGCTTAAAAAATTCCATAGTAGAAATATCAACATGGATCACCAACTACCCTTTGCTTTATCATTAAAGTGTTTTCAATAGTAATGGACGCTTGGTAAGATAAGTATAGTTTGATATATTACTCAGCCTTCTTCTTCCTTATTCTTTTACTAATGCAAAAAATTGTGTTGCATTCCTGGCCTGAAGGTACTTTTTAACTTCCTTTGTCAAGGACCTCAGTAAAGATTCTTTTCTGTTATTTCATAATGCAGATGAACACTGTTTCATTTTACATCCTTTTTCTGATGATGATATTTAATCTTTTGAATGGCAGCACAGCTTTTCTTATAGGACCCAAACGGCAACTAACCATGATGCTTGATCCTGTCCGCATTTATGCGACAGCTATATATCTTGCCAGCATTATAGTCTCTCTATTTTGTGCATTATATGTAAGTGCCTTGACACATATCACTTGCTTATAAGAATTCATACATAGAGTAAACTTTTATTCCTTTCAATAGGTGCGGAACAAGCTGTTGACATTTTTGGCAATTTCGCTCGAGTTTGGTGCACTTGTTTGGTAAGCATAATTATCCTTTTTTTCCCTCCTAGCAGGGGAGTGGTGGGATTTTAAGAAGCAGGGAGGGAGAAGGGGCATTTGAATATAGGACATCGCTAAGTCCTGGGCCTCAACCGTAACCAGTAGATAAGCATAATTAACTTAGATATCATTTTGTTTAATTAACTTTCTTTAATCACTTTTAGTCATATAGCACAACAGGGATTGCTTGATTGCAAATTTGTGTATCGTCTTAAGATATATCCCAAATGTTCTATATTCGGCCTGTACTTTTCAAGATCACATAGAAGAAAGGAAACAAATTAGCTTATCAGTGGGTATAGGAAGTAATAAAGAGTGGTCGTGTCTACTCTAGTAGTTTGGTGACATTACACCTTACTTAATTGTTTGCTAAAATCAGATTGTAATTTGCACAAGTCCTTGTTTCTAAGTATGAAGGGCTACTAGCTAACAAATTTAGTGTCACTGTCCAGCATATCTTTCAGAGAGATCCTTTTCCTCGTGAGATATCCTAATCCTACCATTCCTGAAAAATCCTATTTTCTTAGGTGATTCAAAACTGTTGTGAATTTTATGAGAAATTAAATAAATATGATGGCTTTATTGATCTTTACATGGTAGTGAAGTCCATCTTTAGCAAATTGAGTATAAATTTGATGTTCAAAAGCTTGACTTTATTCAGTCATAAAATACGGGAAAAACAAAAAGAAAAAGCCTTGATCAGCTTCTTTTTTTCCCCCCCTCATGGACCTTCAGCCTCCTCTTCTGTTCTCATGGTAACTGTAGCAGAGAATGAAACCACGTCAGAGACTGAAACCACAGCATCTTATTTCAATCTTTCTTGTGGTCCAGCTTCCATTGGTCACAAATAAATCAGCATAAATCTAAAGAACTATACTGATGTCACTAGGGATAAAAAATATACATTATTGATTGTTAGGATTCATCAAATTGAGTGCTAGTATATTGATGTTCACATTCGATATGCTTTGTCCAAAAGATGGATTCTGAGGACAAAAAAATAATGGTAAGATACAAAGATAGAAAGACTCAAAAGAGCTTTACAAACCATATAGCCACTTCTATTAATAGGTAGTTATCAAAATGTGAAGAACTTCCTAAATCAATCATAACTACGAAGCATGCAGCCTTCTCATTAGAACTGGTGCAGACAGCAACTGTGACTCCATTTCTCAGAGCCTGGTCCGTCAACCTGCAATGTTTGTCAGGAAATTACCTGCTAAGCACTATAAGAAAGACTATGGGTGCAATTCCATCATTGCCTTTGTTGACGGTTAGGGTGTTGTATTTGTTGAATCACTGTGAGCAATGAAGAAGGGACAGGTTTTTTCTTTAGATTTTTCTGCAGCTGAATGAAGTCAATCATTTGGACATCGAATTTATAGTCAATTTTGGCAAGGAAAAAGATCGGCTTAACATTTTGATTGAACCAATAAAACCATCAACGTTTTCTTTAAAAAGTTAAAAGTCACAATATTGGAGTACACAGTCCCCATCACGAGATGTTCCATTTTCCTAGACAACTCAATAATGACTTCCCTGCAGTATTGTTATTTTGCGTTCTACCCCTTCACCCTTACTCTATGGCTAAATTCTCATGTCACGATGTATTTGCAGGTACAGCTTGAGTTATATCCCTTTTGCAAGATCGATGGTTTCGAAAGTTATGGTGGCTTGCTTTGACACAGAATTTTAGTGATAGATATTTTGGTGGCCATTCTTTGTGTCCCTGCAAAACCTCTTTCTACCTCTTACCCTTGTACTGATGAGAACAAGAATTTAAATCTCAGTGCATCCTTTGGCAGTTCTAGAGCAATGGAAAGACACAGACGTGTATATATTTTTGAGGTGATGCTATTGGGGAATGTACCTATGTTCTGTTCATAAGACTGCTTTTGAGTTTCCAGGTGATCTTTATTGTGATAAATTGGATATTGAGGAAGTTATATATCTACTACATTATTGGTCCAACAATCCGTTCGTGCACTTTCTACTATTGAACATATTATTAGTCAAGCGTATATTGTCTCTGTCAGTTCATTGATAGGTCCTAATCATTTTTTCTTGATGTGATAGATATCCTCTCTGTTGTAGTTCATAAACCAAGCCAATCTTGGCGGTTCCTAGATTGACCCAATGAGCTTGCCACTGAATTGAGATAAGCTTCTAAATTGGACGGTGACCTGCTAACTTTGATAGAACCAAGTCGTTCAATCGAGTTGAGTTTGCTACAACTGAGAAATTTGATGACGGTTCAATCGCAATTCCGGTCATGTTTGATGATTTGAATGCTTGGATGTCCATTTTTTAATAGTTGTACGTGATAAAAAGATAGTTGAATAATATCTCAAAGGAACTTTTTAAAAAAAAAAAAAATATTTTGAAGTTTTGAGCACTCAACAATGATTGTGATCGGAGAAAGCTTTGATCCGAAGTTTAAAACTAAACCCCAAAGATAATTAGAAATTTGATAGGGGAAGAATAATGTTGAGAGAAATGCTCTTTTTTATTCTATTTCAAATCAAACCATGAGCAGCAACCAGCCAATGAAGTGTATCCATATGAAAATTGCCTTTTAGTATATAAAGTTTATAAGTTTTGTGAGTCATTAATTTTGAAGCAAATTTCAGGAAGTTCAACATGGGACTACCGTCTTGGGAGACATTTTACAAGGATGGTTTCAATCTCATAATCATATAGATTGTGATGAAGAAAATAAACCAAGAATCGGTAGCTTGCAAAACCAACATGCGCACTTTCATCTTAGGAGAGGAATAAAATTAATTGCTTGATTTATGTGCTTAATCATGAAAAGCACTAGTTAGTGCCTATAATTACCATAATTAGTCCCAAGTCATTCTAACCTAGTATCCCTAATAATGGGTATCCTATGTTTAAAACCTTCATTATTAAGGTACTGAAGTTGGATTTCAGATGCAGCAGTATATGACTGATTCCATGATATTATTGAATAACAATCCCCTCCTTTTACTTCCTTCCAATTAATTAGTCAATGCCACATAATTTGTATTTACCCTCAGTGCTTTTTGTTTACATGTCTTCAGTTCTTTTCCTTGTGCACATTCCCCCGCCTTAGACCATGGAGGAAATTAACAATTTTGATGGTCTTATTTCTTTCCTTTTTTTTCAAAAAAAAAAAAAATTATATGGCTACAATATATGGATACAATACATCTTTTTCTTTTTGTTGACAAGGGAACTCGCAGCTGCTATTCGAGAGTGCGTACTGGATAAATCCCGTTCTGTACAATAGTCGCCAACCACTAGGAGGGATAAAATGTACAATGCATCTTTATTCAACAAAAATCGAAATAAACTAATATCACTATGAAAGCATATTGCAAAGTATGAGTTAATTACTGCTTTTAATCTCTGGCTGTTACTGTGTTTGCCGATGAGTTTCTTTATTTCCTTCTTTTTTCAAAAAAATTCTTTTTTTTTATAGGATAGTTAAGGAAGAGAGATTTCGGAGTACGTATATTTAACATTGACTATCAAGTTTCTGTGACAAGAAAATCAAGCATTGCTTAGTGTTTAAGAGGCATTACTAATACTTTAAGATGGATTATCCTATAGTTGAAGATGCATTGTCCTCTCTGATAACGAACACTGCATTATCTTATTCGATAGTCTCACCCTTCTTAGAATAAAGACAGAGGATTTTTTCATGCCTCTGCAGCTTAACTTGCATCTAAAGACTGTAAAGAAGGAATGCTATTTGACCGGCCATTTTATTTGACTAAACTTGGCATTGCACTTTGTCTTCTAAGGAACAACGTTTCTAGAAGACACACTGTATGACTTATTTTCTAACATAAGTGTCAATTATGTAGAATAATTGACAAAAGGCAAAAATTATAGAAAAGAGAAGTATTATAGGTATGCCAATTATGTAGAATAATTGCCATCTTTCATAGTCATGTATTTAAATGACAAAAGACAAAAAATAAAGAAAAAAAAAACTGACTGAAGTAACTTATAATGCAAAGAATGTGGAGAAATTGAAATCTTCCAGTACTTCAACATGGGTAGGAGTTTTTCTTGGCCAAGTTGTGTTTGTTATTGTGCATCCAAACCTTGAGGACTCTCCTCCTGATGCCAATCTCTTGGCAGAAACCATTAACTGCAGAGTCATCTGCCTTTTGTATCTTCCACCCCACTTTCTCAGCAAAGCTCCACAGCTTTTCCTTTTGTTCTTGGCTGAACTTTGTTCTGGATCTCCTTTTTCCCGCATCATGTGGCCTTATTTTCGCCTCAGGATGAACCCCTTCTTCTTGCTCATCTTTTTCTGAAGTTTGTAATAATTGAACTTTAGGGGGTGATACTGTCACCTGATGTGTTGTATTATGTTGATGTGCTGAGGTAAAAAGTTTCTCACCATTAACGAGAAAAAAAGAGTGATAACTCTGAGAAGAACAGTCTCCTTCTATCACTTTTCTATGGAAGTTTCTGTGGCAGTTGCAAGCTGAGCATTTAAGGGCTTCTATTGTTCCTTCTTCACCACCGGGCATGAACTCGCCACATCCATCCGTGGCATGTCCACCTGCGGCTGCTGCATGATTCTTGAGGCATTCCATGTATTTCAAAGCTTTCTTGTTTGGCAGCCTATGATCTTCTGGGCTTGAATGCATGGAAACAGCACCGAAGTTTACAGTTGCTTTCCCATTTTCATTTCCTTTCTGAGAATCAATATTCATCTCAGCTGCACTAATTCCTTGACTCCAATAAATGCTCATTTATCAGTACTTTCTTTGGCTCCTTAAGCGAAAAAATTGAGAACGATGTGGATATTTATGTCCAAATCATGAGAAAGAAAAGGTTTCAAGAATTAGTTAATTGGACAATATTTTATGGAAGAAAGATTTCTCTATGAGAAGTTTTCAGAAAAAAAACCTCTAGGCCGACCTTAAGACATTTGCCTGTAGTGTGCTAATTGCTTTAGCCTTTAAGTGTTGGGAGGACTTTGCTTTACTTACACTATCAGACTGAGACGTTTTCTTTGGTGGGGCGGAGGGATTGCAATTGAAGAAAAGATAGGATAATGTGCTAATCATTTAGTTTGAATATACTAGAAAAGCGAGCATAATTAAAGAGGACAAAGATAGAATTTAATATATTAAAGCCTCTGAGTTCCTCTTTACAGCATGACATTTAGCTCATGTAATCTAATGCAGATTACAAGAATTAGAATGCTGTAATAAGTTGCTAGCTCACTTTCTTTTTTAATAAAACATAGTGCAACTAACTGGTGCATCGTGCTCAAAGATAACTATACTATTTTATACAAAATTCAAATCAGATGAAACAAAAAAAAAGTCCTGAAATAAAAGCAAAAAAGAAAAAAAATGGTTTTGAAAGTTTGCATTTGTTACAATTTAGCACCTACACCTCTACTCTTTTCCGGTCTGGTCCAGTGAGCAGTATACTGTTGCTGAACTGTATTCAACATTAATCATTTAGGATTAATGACACCATTATCTAAAAGTCTTTATCTGTTCTTAAGGAATTAATATGTCGCTCAAGCGCGTAAATTAAAAATCTAGAATTCATGATTCAACTACCAAATAGGTCAAATTGCCAAGAGTTAAAACTTCAGAAGTTCAATCTCAAATTTTCAATATATAAAGGAAAGTTGATGGTTTTATTTGAGAGTCTAGGAAAGAAAACATACATTGGGATAATATCCTTCATTGTGGTCTTTTTGGTTGGATGTTTTAGCCTTTTAGACTAAAATGTGGTATCTCACATGTGCAACTTATTCGTTTCTAGTTTTTAATCTCTTTTTTATTTTTTCTAAGAAATGTTTCCACCAATACTTAATTTTTTTATCCACTTTTTCCTAATAAAAATCTCAACTAAAACGACGTCATACACTTTCTCTATTTTTTTCTTCCTTGTTCCCATTCTCAACTCCAAGCTAAGACCAATACAATTGCAAAGTACTAATTTCTCTATTCAATGCTTTTAGTTTTTTTTTTGGTTGAAAATCAATTTGATTGCATTAACTTGATATCACAAGGTTTGATACAACACCTCTACTTCCTTTGTAATCATTTTGTGCACTCTCTTGGAGCCACATGGCAAAATTTCCTTCCTATTCAACATTCCTAACTAGTTGGACAGCCAACTTTGCTAACATATGTGCGCACTTGTTTCCTACTCTATGGACAAAAGAGAAAGCACATTTGTCAAACAAGCATCTCATGTTGGCAATGCCTTTGAGAATGATATCGATTCTAGATTCCTTCCCATTCTCCTTGTTGATCAGGTCCACCACCTCCTTGCAGTCAGACTGGAACTCCACTTTCTTCCATTTAGCTTCTTAAGCCATCACCATTCCCATTCTAATTGTTGCTGTTTCCTCTATCAGTGGCTCACTTGCTTTTATCTCGGCTCTTGCTTTCATCTGTTTTCCTTCTTGATTTCTGGCAACAACTCCTAGTCCACTCTTTGTCATATTCTTTAAGAAGGCAACATCAGAATTGATTTTAATCACTTCTCTTGTTGGAGGTTTCCAGCCTTCCATCCTACCTGAATTGGTTGTTTATTTAATGTACTCTCCATCAGTAGTGTTCAGAGCTTCTATATATTCATTCCACTCCAGTTGAGCTTTTTGCATTGTTCCCCCTGCATCTGCATTTTCTTCAACAAAACTTTTTTGTTTTTGGCTTTCCAAAATTGCCACAAAATATTCACAGTTAATGTTATGTGATCCTGTCCTTGGTCTCTCTTTCTTGCGTCTAATATCCCTCCATCTCACGAAGTTACTCCTCATGTCATTCAAAGCATCCCATTACAAAGGTGCTAGTCTCCACGTGGTTTTAGCATTTTCGTAGAAAAATAGAATGTGTTCTACTACCTCCCCACAGCATTCATACATTGACCTTCTTTTCCTTGTCCTCTTGTTAATTTGCTCATTCACTAGTAAACTATGGTGTAGGCACCTCCAGATGAAAAGGAGGTGGGATATATTTCCTTTCTCAAGTTCTTGCATGTGTTTACACTAAAGAAGATAGTAGATTTCTCATAGTTTATTACTTGTCCTGAGGCCTTTTCATAGGTAGCAAACATCTGTTTCATCTGCTAGGCTTCCTGGACACTGGCTTTACAACAAAATAGAGAGTTGTCTGCAAAAAGGAGGTGGGATAGAATTGGATACCCCTTTTCGACCCTTACTCCTATTATGACTTTTGTGCTAATCAATTGACTCATCAAGTTTGAGATACCTTTAGCGTATATTAGGAATAGATAAGGGGAGAGGTGGTCACCCTATCTAATGTCCCTGGAAGGCTGGACATATCCTACCTTTTAACCATTACCATTAACATTAACACAGTTCAAGATCCACCTTACTCAGATATGACAGAATCCCACTTTCATCATTATTCTTCCTAGCAATTGCCATTCTACCCTATCATAAGCCTTTGATAAGTCAAGTTTTAGGGTCATAATACCATTTATACCTGTTCTCTTATTTTTCAAAAAGTGAACCATTTCTTGGGCTAGGATAACATTGTGACGACCCCACTTCCCCCTAAGGCGAACCAAAGGGTTGGCGGGCCGTCCGCCCAGCTCTCGCCAGGACTCACGCAAGCATTCTAACCCAAAACCTTTCAAAGAATAACCTAATCTATTACAAAACAACTTTTCCCGAATAGGATCATCCTTAAATCTACATTAACTTCAGAGATAGCAATGATAAATTTGCCAGTCAAGGCTCTCAAACGTCCCACGTACTGCGTACCAAAGTATAAAGTCGTACCAATCCGGATAGATAAATACACAACTCTCTATTTCAAACTTACAAGCCAAGTAATTGAATTAGGGTTTACACATTTTTCAGCTTCAAGTGGCAACCCAAAAGAAAAGTGCATTATCTCAAATAACACATTACAGCCCACAGAATAAATTATAGTATCCAAATACAATTCAAAAGGACAACATAAGTAAGCATCCAGCTTTCAGTTTCCAGAACCTGTTAAGGAAAACAATAAACGTGGGGTGAGCTAAAGCTCAGTGGTGCCCCAAGACATGCACTCACATAAATCAACCAACAGATAACAATTTAAACAAATTTAATCAATTAGGAAAGCGTATAACAACACAAGGTAGGATACAGGGGCTCTCGGGAGCCATTCTCCTCGCCTGATCAGATACCCTCGTAGTTGACCCTCCGTCAACTTTCACTACTTATAGTCCATGTAGATCCACTTATTTTAATCCTAACCCGTCACCGTTCATACCTCTGCTTCGGGCCCGAACTTCGTCTACCGACGCAGTATACTCGAGATATACCCGTATAAAATTAGTCGAGGGATTCACCCACCGACGTTATGGTAGTTGATTCACGAGTCGAGGGATTCACCCAACGACGCAACTACATTTAGATTCACGGATTCATAAGTTATGGTAGTTGATTCACGAGTCGAGGGATTCACCCAACGACGCAACTACATTTAGATTCACGGGTTTATTAGAAAATGTTTCACACACGTCACCACTCGAACGGCTAGTGCGATAAAGTACACACTGCTCACTTCGATGGATCAGAAACCATTTGTTTCATTTTTGACAATCATCACATAGCGAGTTGATAAAGCGCTTAACCACATAAGCATAAAACAAGCAGGGACACTCACCAAGAGTGGAGTTCAGATATCAAGTTGAGAATCGAATTCCGCGTCCTCGCAAAATCCTAGAAACCAAATTTTGAAACTATGAGTTTTTACTCAGTTTTTAAGCTTATAGATATTGAGGTATATCTAATATACTACTAGTTCACTTTCCCTTAGAAAAATCAAGAATTTCCATAGGTTGAATCTTGACCAAAGTAGAAGAATTGTTTCCTTTAGTTTTCCTTGGAATACTTTTCTTATAAAAGGTAACTGGTATTATTTTCTTGAAATAAGTCGACAAATCTCTTAATATCCACGTTAGGAAGTTACTTTGAACATTTCTTTAAAGTTACGGCTTTTGCAAAAATTATCCTTAAAAACTATTTTTCCTGAAATAGGGTTTCTTGCCGAGCAAGTTTCCCAAGCTTTTCACTAAGATTAGTAAAACTCGTATTTTGGAACTTTTCCTATAGTTAACTATCCAAGTGCAAAGCTTAAGGAAAGAAAAGGAATTAAAATAAGACTTAGAGTTTTCAAAAGCTATAGAACTTATTTACTATAGCTATCAAGGCTAGATTGAGCTAAAGAAAATTATCGAGTTGGAAAGTTTTAGGCAAAACACTAGATATGGAGTTTTATAATATAATACTAGCTGGAAAAATATTTTTGATTAATTTGATCACAGTTACTCGAGTTCGCAAGGTCGATACAACTTCCACAGCTCCGATTCCGTTTCGAAATCATAATATGGATCAAAATATGGCAAAAATCACATAGCAAATTACTAGAGCTTCGTCAATCATTAGCCCTAGCTTTCAACAATTGCATTACTGAATAAAATAAAATGATCAACCAAGGCTTCATCAATCATTAGCACTTGGTTTCAGCAAACCCATCATAAGCAAATAAAAATAAAAGTAAAGCCCCAAGACATTCCAGCAATTAACTTCCATCATCCAGTAATACTTTATAAAATCATTCCAATGGCCAAGGCTTCATCAATCATTAGCCTTTGACATCATCAATCACCACCAACCACAATTTAATCAAGAATTTAAACCACAAGTAGATTACAAGTTCAATCCAAATCAAAATTTAGTTTCACGAAGAAAACATGACATTCATACCAAAACAGTCTACTTCAAGGATTCCCAGACAGCAGTACACATGGAGGAAAAATAGGAAATTTCTACAGGACAAAGGCTCATGAATCTAGTTTCAAATGCCACTGACGGCACCTTAATCGGATTTTCCTACACCAAGATATAAGCATTTTGCCTAGACTGGTCAGTGAAATCCGAAAATCTGGAAACTCTTGTTCACTTGTGAAAAGCTCCTTTTTCTCTTTTTAAAACCATAAGGCTTTTATTCTAACCATCCATACAACTCTTGTAGAATTTTAGCACCACATTTTCCAGGCAATTTCAACCATTATGAACTCAAAGAATAATTTCACTTTCAAGCTGGGGAATTCTTACTCAAACTTTGGCAACTACAAGGAAAATTTCCAGCATTCGTATACCCACGTTTTTGGTTAAATCATTCGTGATATCAAATGTTTCATTGCTAAACAACACGTATATCTTAAGATACACCTTTTTCCTGTGTTTCGAAACCATTTTATGCTAAGGAAAATATTCAAACATCAACTAGTGAAATCCGGAAACAATTCAATATTTTCTGCTCAAACGTTTGGTTAGCTAAATTTTCCAGTAACCATTTATCTTGTATTAAAAATTTTCCTTGGTTTATTCAGTTATTTAATTACTCAAATTCGGCATATAGATACTCAATTTACTGGTTAACATTTCCAGTTCAAAAATTAGGTTTGAATCACAACCCAAAACATCGAATTTCCAAGAAAATCTCCAGCTAGCCTCGGTTTGAGCTGCACAAAAATCTGGTTGCATCTTGTTTTTATTTTTAGTTCTAACTCAATTAATTAACTACGTGCAAAGCTAAAATTTCTTGTTATTTACTAGTTAATCAAGGTTAGAGGCTCAAAACAGCAAAGTTATACTACATGAGCTACATTACCCAAGATAACTCTCGGCAGAAACTTTTCCAGCAAAGCAGAATTTCTTATGCTCCTTAATTCATCATCCGAATGCACAAAATTAACATACAAAGCCATAGCCAGGTAAATCAACTAGTGCTTAGTCATATAATCCACAATACAGGCTCAGATTATCAAATTTAAATAGATTACAACTGCAACTCAGATTTCTGGTGCACAAAAATTCCCTTTCACTAAATCAGAATTTTTCCCAGGTTCCTGATTCCATCATCCGATCACATAACTCCACATGCAAGGCCTTAATTGTATAAATCAACCAAGTTTCAGTTAACTAATCATAATCTCGGTTGCCTATCATCACAACAAAGCAGATTACATCATGCAATTCTTAAATCAGTTTTCGGTCAACCATTTTCTTATCAAAACAGAATTTTCTAGTGTTTTGATTTTATCAATCGACTGCATAAAATCCACATGCAAGGTCATAACTAGCTTAATCATTATGTTGTTAGCTAGATAATCATAGGTATCAACTTAGTTCATCACAATGTAGAAGATTAGGTACTACAATTCCGATTTATGCTCACGGAAGTTCCACTTCATCAAAACAGAATTTCTTGCAACTTAATTTTGTCATCCAACCACACAACCCCACATGCATGCTTATAAACAGCTTCATCAACCTATATCCAACTAGTTTAATTCCAGAAATTACCTCAGTTTAAGGCTTAGCTCACACGACAGGTAGCTGCAAAAAGTTTTCCCTCGGCTGGCTATGGAATTCAGGTATGGCTGGGCTGAGCTTGGTTTGTGTAAGCTGTGGAGTTGGTGGGTGTGGTTGAGCCCAGCTGGTGGGAGATGATGAAGGAGATGGCAGCTCGGCAGTGGTGGAGGAAATAAAGAAGCTCGCACGGTTCCCTCTTACTCTCACCCTCTCACGGACAGCTCAAGGCCGCAACTCACACAACACTTTCTCTGGTTTCCTCTCTCAGCTTGCGGACAGAACAGAAAAAAATTTGCAGCTCGCGGACAGCTCTCCTTGTCGATGATTACAAGGTGGTGGCTCACAAGGTTTTCTCTCTCCTTTACTTCGGTCTAAGGCAGAGGAAATGGAAATGGTGGTGGTTTGTGATATAAGAGTGAAGGGATAGAGAGATGGTGCCGCGGTTTTGGAGAAGGTTTTGAGTGTAGGGAGAGGTTGTGTATTGAAGTGGTGAAAGTTTTCATTGGCCGAGTAAGGAGGTGGTCTATGATATTGTCCGAAATCTGTTTTGAATCGCATGGTAATTTGTGGGGTAGTGGAGGGTAGTTTAGTCTTTACACATTCCTTCTAACGAACACTTAAGTCCTTGGTTCTAATTTGATCCCAAAAATTAATCCCAAGTATGATTTGATCGCCTAATTATACGCTAATCTTGCAAGGCTTTGATTATCGAAATCCTTACGTCCTAAGTTTACTTAGGGTACTTATGTCGTTTTTGTCTAAGATTTATCGATTACAATTTAATATTAAGGTTCCTAGTAATTCCTAACATTATTTAGCGATTAAATTAGTTATCAGAATTTCCAATTATTTATTCCCAAGAAATAGAGTTAGTTAACTCGAAATTTATTGATTTAGTATAATAAAGTCAAGTGAAATAATAATTTAATACAAGTGTGTCAGTTTGCACATAAAAAGTTATTTTTACGCACTTATTGTGAAAACAAAGAAGGATAAGACTATAATTATCGAAATTTTCACGCCTTAAGTATGTTTAGTATATTAGTATCATATTTATCTAAAATTCATTGGTTTTCATCTTAACACGAAAATTCCTATTAACATTTAACATTATTAACGATTAAAACTAGTTATCGGAAATCAAAGAATTTATTTTAAAGTAATGGAATTAATCCAACTCAAGAAATATTCATTTAGTATGGCAAACCGAATAATTCAATATTGGCACAATTATATTATTTATTACATAGAAATTATCTTTATACTTTTATTGCAAAACAATTAATTACAATACTAGAATTCAAAGAAATTAATTATTAGATCAATGAAATAGTTTACCATAGAAATATGAAGGTAATGTAACAAAACTAAGAAGTTTAGTAGTTTAGCACAATTCTTTTATTTTGCACCTAACGTTTATTTCTACGTACTCATTTAAAAACAATTGGACTTAGTGCTAAAATTTATTAAAGAATTAAAATGTAAATAAAATATGCACTGATATTTATATGTCTATTTTCAGGGTTCTCACAAACATTGTCAAGAATATACCTACCAAGAACAAAAGTTGACTGTGCAAAGCTAATGCAGTTTGGGATGACTTTTTTCAATCTATTAGCCAACACTTTTACTATGACTCTATACAGGACATTACACAGGGATATAGGTCTATATTGTGAGAAATTAACTGGAGCCTCTACTTTAGGAATCAGGGTCACAAGTGTTTCACTGAGGACTTTTAGGAGATGACCACTATTTAGGAAACTTTGAACAGCCATAACAATGTCATTTTTACAAACATGCCAATATCTTTGAAAGAAAAGAGGGGACATACCATCAAGACCTGGTGCTTTATCTGGATGCATGGAGAATAGAGCACTCTCCACTTCCCTTTCTTCTACTGGTTTAATCAACATTGCATTCATTTCCACTGTGACTGTACAAGGAACAGCCTCAGTAACTACATCAATATCTGATGGCTGGGAAGATGTGAAGATTTTCTTGTAGAAACTGCAAATTTCCTCTTCAATATCCTATTCTGTCTCACACCATTTGCCTTCTTCATTCTACAGACATGCTAGTCTATTCCTTGTCCTTCTGGTTCTTACCTTTGCATGGAAGAAAGTTGGGTTCTTATCGCCCTCTTTAAGCCACCTGCATCTTGCTTTTTATGCCCTATAGATCTCCTCTTGTTTATATGCATGGCTTAATTTCAATTTCAGGTGAACAATTAGCCTCTTGTTCTTGTCATGCTCACCTTGCTTTGCTTCCCGAATCTATTGCTTTAAAGCCTGTCTCTTTCCCAAAGTTGTTTTTGTTTTCATTATTCCAGTCTATTAGAACTTGCTTACATCTTTTGAGTTTTCTTGTCAATCTGAACATCTTACATCCCTGTTGAGGTTCATCCCAAGCCTTGCTGATCAGTTCCTGAACTTGCTAGTTTTGAGCCCATCTTTATCAAAATAAAACCTTCCTCCTCCCTTCCTTCTCTTTGGCTTTTTGTCTAGCAACATGATACTATGATCAAAAACCTCCTTCTCAATATGCAAGCACTTTGTTGTTTCAAACTTTTGGCTCTACTCCTGATTTGCTAGCACTCTATCCAGCCTTTCTTTTATCTCCTAACTATTCCAGTGTGAGATCCATGTCCAAGGCTTTCCTTCATACCTTATATCTACTAGGTTATTCCTATGAATTAAACTCCTAAAATCATCAAAACTGTTTTCAGGTCTTTGCCTTCCACCCCACTTCTCCCCGTTTGATAATATGTCATTCAATTCCCTTGCCATTATCCATTTCTCTCCCCAGTGATTCATTTTACTCTCTAGTTCCCTCCACTACAATCTTTTTTTCCCAGTATCTGTACTTGCATATATTCCAACAAAAGTTCACTTACAATTTTCTTCCACATCCAAAATGTGAGCAGTAATGTAAAAATTTGATACTTCAATCTGTAAAATTCTAATCCAGTGCTTCCAAAGCAAAGTTAGCCCTCTAGATTTACCTACTGAATCTATTACACAGCATTCCTCAAAGTTTAGTTTCTTCTTTACATTTTCCATAAACTTTTTTTGGTTTGTTGTTTCACACAGAAATAAAACACTCAAGGTGTGAAGATGTAATACCTCCTTGAGTTTGGGAACTATCAAGGGGCTCTCTGCACCTTAACAGTTCCACAGCATCACCTTCATTGACATTGTGGAGGCCATTCAGGGATTGCATCTGTCACCCTTATTGTGTTTCAGATTGTTGCTCTCTTTTTACAAGCTTATTTTCCCTCTTTTATATTTTGTCTGAATCCACAATCATGTCCTTTGGTTCATCCCTTAGCTTGAATTTTCTTTTCTCCCTTAGGATTGACTCCTTTTGTTGTCCCTCTATTTTTGCTAGAGGTGTTCTCATCCCTCTTGGATTCCTTTTAGTTGTTCTGGTTCTCCTCCCACCTACTACATTTTCTTTTTGCACCAGCTCCTGTTTTCCTTCTTTTCCTATTCCTTCTACTATTCCTTCTTTTCCTTTGTTCCCCCCTTGTGCATTTTCCTGCAAATTCCTTTTCTCTCCCTCATTTGCATCAATCCACATTTCATCTCCTCTGCCATGCTCCCTAGAAACTTCCTTTTCCTTTATGTAAATATTTGGAGGTGTTTGCACTTGATAATCCTTTTCCTTTCCATCTTCCCTCAAGATTTCCTTATCCCCTATACTCTCCCCTTGTACTTCCCTTATTTCCTTTTCCAGCTGCTCCCTTCCTTCACTTACCTGTTGTTTCCTTTCTTGCATAATCTTGTGCTGAGAGTTCTGTTGGTCTTTGCTATTCTGCCCCACTATGTTCCTTCTTTGATTTTCACTTATAGTTATAGCTCCTGTGCTTTGTTCTTTTCTTGTGTCTTTTGAGCTGGTATCCTTTCTTCCAATTGAGTCCTCAGGGGTGAAGCCATTATGTCTCCTGCTTTCAACCATGGTCCATTTTGGCCTTCCCTTAGCACGGTTCCAGTCTTTTCTTCAAAGCTACATGCCTTATCTCCAATCTAAAGTCATTAAGGCAGGCTAGATTAATCAAGTAGGTCTTGTGTGAGGTGTTACATAGTTCCTTGCATTCTAAGTAGTGCTCAACAAAGTGACTTACTTTTAATGTAAGCCCAAACTTTTTAAGGCAGGCAAGATTGATCAAGTAGGTGTTTTCTTATGGTGCTAAATAATATCTTGTATTTTAAGCATAGTTATTAAACCCGGCCCGGCCCGGCGGTCGAACCGGTCAAACCGGGCATGAGACCGGGCTGGGTTTCAAATTGGATCGTTTAAGCAGTCAAACCGTTGATTAGTCAACGGACCGGCGGTTCGACCGGACTAAACCGGAAACCCGGCCGGTTTTGTCTAAGAACCAGGTTTCATATAAAAAATTTTATGCTTATGCCGAGAGTCGAACCTTGTACCTCTGGTACAGAGCAACAACGACGCAACCGCTAGGCTACTTCATGAGATGGTGATAAGTTTGCTTACTTATACTATATAAACATTTTCAATTTTATCTTTCTTTTTCATTTCTCTAAAACAAATTTATTTGGAATCTTTTAATAAAAATTTATGACCCCCAAACTTATGAAATGGACTTCAAAAATAACATATTACATAATTCATTTTAAAAACATATATTATTTTTAATAATTTTTTGCACTTAAAATTTATAAATAAGTCAGATAATTACACTAAACATAGATAAAATTTTATACTTGAAATTTGGTGTATTACTAAATAAGTTTATATTTTATTGATTCTTATATGAATTAATTTTTTTATAGCAAATTAAATTATATGAGCATTTGCTATGACATTATTTATTATAATTTATGTCATACATCCTATATCAACATTTATAATATATAATATTTAAATATATGTAGTGACCCACTGGTTCAACCACTCACCCACCGGTTGAACCAGTGACCCGTTGACCCACCTCCTTCGCCGGTCTCCCCTCCGGGCCGAGTTTAATAACTATGATTTTAAGTGAAATAGAGGGATTAGACAAATACCAAAGACAAGTAAGAGATTATGAACAACTAGTTCAGTAAAATTCAATACAGAGAGCATCAGTATAGGCCTTTGCAATATTTTCCTTGCTAGGATGAGAACTTGATAACCCAAAATTTAAGCTCTAGTGTGTAGTTCCTAGTTGATGAAAACAATAAGGGACAAAAGCATCAACTGTGAATTTCCAATCCAAAATTTGCAAAAGATTAATTTAAAGTATGAAAGTAATGATCTTGTAAGGGCAAATTGCTGTTTTAGTTTTCTTTTGGACTCATCTCAGTTTCATCCCTTCGTCATTTTGTTTCTCTCCATTTAGTCCCTAATCTCAGTTTCATCCCTTCGTCGTTTTATTTCTCTCCATTTAGTCCCTAATATCTTCCATGTTCACAAAATAGTGTACTTAATAGGTTGTTTCTCAAAATAAGTTTTACCAATCATAAATGTGATATTAATAAAAGTTCATATAAGTGAAAGGTAGAACATGAAACTGTGTTGTTATCATTTGGATGTGTAAATTCAACTCTTGATGGGGTTGAGATGGGAAAAGTAAAAGGCTTCACAATTTTGCTAAAATTGGCACAATCAGAATTTCTACTTGCAGGTAATGGCTTCTCTTCCACTTAGGGTAAGTTTGCACAAGGTTTTGTCCATCAATTTCAAGAGGAATACCATTAGGTGATGTAGGTTTGGTTCTTTGTAGTATAAGAGACTCAATAAAATAAATTGCATAATGAGAGGTCTAAACTAAGATAAGTCCTTAGCAGGAAACTAAATGATAATTTAAAAACTTCAAAAAAATTTTTAAAAGTAATTAGTGAAGATGCTACAAGTAATATGTCAATTTAGTTACTTGTTTGGTTTTGGGGAAGATCAATATGAACCAATTCACCGTATTTAGCTTCACCAAAGTGCAACACAATATAACTCTCATATGTACATGTATATAAGTGAATCACAAAGTTGATAACCTTCATCATCCTTAAGGTCATAATATGAATGCTCCTCTATAAATTATTTACAACATAACAAAGACTATATTCAACTATGCCATATTTAGATAGTATATCATATTGTAGCCAGCTCTTGCATACCAGATTATATGGTGGCAGTGGATGCCTTTGTTTCTATTTTTGTATTTACAAAGTTTCCAACATATGAGGATGAATGCACACTCTTTCATGAATAACAAGTTTGTTTAGTATGATATTATACCTTCCGTTGATAAGCGCTTCTTTTAGCCAAGTATCAAATTGTATAGCCTAGGATTGAACATAACTAGATTGATGTAGAGACCTTAAGTTATGAGTGGCAGATCCATAACCAATTATTAGGTAGTCTCATCTTTGAGAAGGGCCAAAGCTCTACCCATTTCATAATGGTTAGTCCCATCCTGGCTTGACTGAATAGACAGTTAATAAACAGGGATATCAGCTTCTGGGTATATAAGCATGAGGGGTACCCATGCTCCATGATCGAAGCCATGCTTCTTATCCTCATCTACCTGATTGAAACCAGAGGCTGCAAGCAGTTCTTTCACCTTCTTTGCCAATTCTGGAGCTCCAATTGCTGGATAATTGAGCTGAAATTTATAAGTGAAGATGATGTAGGAATTCTTTTAGCAGGATAAAGTCAGATATTCAATTAATCACAATTTTCGAGTTCTACTATACAACACTGTATATTACTAAGTAATACACTCCATATGGTCAAGTACTTCACTCCATATGGTTTAACAACTTTCTTAAGACTGCTGTTGCTCAAGTTCAGTGAAAATTGCATTTGCAAGGTGTAGAAAGGTCTCCCACTTACTGCCTACTTAAAAAAATGACTAGTAATGGTTGCACAAAAGTCACCTTTCCACACTCAAAGCGGTGAATCAGTCTTGTATGCATGATAAGCAAGCTTTGCCATATATATAGTCTTCAAAAGTTGTAAAGATATGAAAAACCACAAGAAGTAAAATGCTGGTTTTTGATTTCTTATATAATTTTCCATCTTATGCAAGTACCATTACTTTAAGAGTAAATCTTTCCTACACTGACGGTGTATACACTATCATCATTGGATTCATGACATATATACAAAAGTTGAATTTCAAATTCAAATTTTGCATAGTTGTCAATCATCCAACGCTGATAGTGTATACACTGTCAGTGTAGGAAAGATTAATCCTTACTTTTAAGAGTAAATCTTAGTGAAAGATTTTGCAATAATTAAACTTGTTTCTTCAAATACAATAACTTTTATAATATGATTTTGCCCTACAATTTAACAACACTTATCCTATTAAATTTTGTCGTAGGGTAAAAGAAAATTCAGTAACTTTGTCTTTGTAAATAAACTTTACAATGTCAATTTTCATTCGTTTGCTAGGTGATCTAAGCATGCCTATCCAAACGAATGCCATTTCTATCCATTTTTCCCCTCACTTCTGAAGGAAACTTTGCCACCCTCCTGATGCATAACCCCCTTTAATATCTCTGTCATTCCATTCTTCTTTTCTTCTTTACCTCAACCACTAGCATTTTCTCAATTGCCAGATAATAGTTGCAACCACTTCCTCACTCAATTGCTCACTTAATCGACCCATCTTCCGCTAGCCTAGTACCTTCAGATTCTATGTCTAGTCCTTCTCACCCCAATCTTTGACCTCATTTTTTAACATGTCCCCTATATTTGTTGATTTTGTTAAAAGCCATTTTCCCTAGAGTAGTCATCTATGAACTACAATCAAGTTTGGATTCCAGTGGAGAAGCAGTACAAGGACTCTTTAAGGTTTATCAACTCACCAACTCAAGACACTTTGAAACAAATGCACATTGAAATGGATAAATAATAAACTTGGATGAAGAATCAGGAAAACTAACATTTCACCTAAAATAGGTGATTGCTTGCAATAAGACCTTAAGAATAGATCGAACAACATATCTTGAGGACCTCATAACCTAGCAAAGACCCTATTGCCAATAAAGTTGACTACTTCAACCTACTTTAACTTGAAAATACTCTTCCATCTTTGTTTATTCTTTTAATGCAATATTGTGATAGTTAATGACAAATAACATGCCATCACTACAAAGAAGCAGAGAAAGAATAGCAGTTGCTTGAGATTGTCATATAAATGTTCAACATTAGCACAACTACTAGAGTGGTTTGTAATATACCCATAATAACAAGTTAAAATCTACATCTTTATTTAGGATACTAGACACTGGGAAAGAACTTGACAAATAACTCTGTGATTTTTGGTGTTTGTCCCTAATTCTTGAATACATAATAATTTGTTCTCTATAATTAAGAACTCATATATGATCCTAAATTGTTAGAGGAGAATCATAGAGTTCACTAAGCCCTCTTAGATTATCTTCAACAAGCCTAATTTTGTACCGCAATTTTTAGTGGTGGACATAGAAGTCAGAAATGAACAATGTTGCATGCTCTGGAAATAAGATAGAGAACCAGAGGATCCAACTCACAAGCAATTGGTTATAGGCAGAATGGCCTAATATAGTTACTGACAAGATAGGCACTTTCAAAAAAGCAACATGGAACTAGAATAGCATCTCTGACACGTTAGCTAGAATAAAAGAAACTTCTTTAAAACAAGCAATTGAGCGCTTCTAGCAATACAAGTTAAGAAAGCCCTATGATACTTTAGGAATGACCACATAGCATTCAAGAGTCAAGAGCTAGCAAAGCAAATTGAAATAAACTAAGAGAGGGACAAAGATCACTGGCTAAATAGATCTCTAAAACTACAAAATCAAGGTTGATGCTAAAAAAAAACTGTGGTCACATATCAAAAGAAAGCATACAAGACATATTCAAACTACCATGAACAATGTCTTCAATGAAGAAGATGTTATTTATTAACTCGAATACTATAACAAAATCTTCAATGAAGAAGATCATCATCGAGACTTGTAAAAATTTTACTCCTTGTGGTCCAAATCCAGAGAGATTAGAATACACCCCATTAGCAAATTAGTTAGAGCCAATATCCAAACTGTAGGGTTACATAAACAGCATACCACAATGTTTAGACCATCTTTAAATAACAGAATATTCAGAATAAAAATTCAAAAGTTGTTGTAAAATTTCATATTCTCCAAGAATTTCATATCTTTCAAATTTGCTAGCAAATTTCTTTCATATAATTGTCTTGTAGAACATCAACATACATGCATCTACATCAATAAATGAATGAGATACTTATAGTTTGCACAAGTAATACATTGCCAAACAAAATATATTATATAAATTTTACATATCCTCTTAGATCTTATGTTATTCTTTTCTTCTTTAATAACCAAGATGAGTATAAAAATGTCAAGTTTTGTTTTAAATTCTTCTAACCAGCCAACTTATTGTCCATTGTTTAGGTTAAATGCGCATCAACATCCTACAATTAACATACAAGCACAATGAACTGACACAATTCATATTGAAAGACAAAAGCAAAAACCTATCTAATGTATGAGATAGCTCCCAACAAGTGTCAATATTGAATCTAAAACATGTGGAAGTAAATTATAAACAATCATAGAACATATGTAAGTGCCATATACCTATATACCAACATACTACATCCACATGAGCATAAATGTGTTATAAGAAGGAAAAAAGAATAGGAAGGCACCTCATACATGGGCCTGGGGAAACCATAGAAGTCATGGATGGTATCATGGCAACCATGGATGGTATTTACAGTTGGTTCTGAGGTATCCCAATAAGAAGATATCACCATAATCCTCTTAGGTCTCTAACTAAACATAGTTTTTTTGAAAGCCTACAAGAAATGTCTAGCAGCCAATGACTCATCTATAGAAAGCATTGGTGATCCATGAGATATGAAGAAGGTCTTCTTAATAGCTCTCATCTTCTACTACCTTTAACCTCCTTGACCCTTCCAACTTCTTTGTTAGCCTAGAATCAGTAGTTTACTTTGTTAAAATTTGGTCAATATGAAATCCTGGCGCCAATTCAAAGGGCTTAGAATGCCAAAAATGCAAAATCATGAAGGAACAAAATAAATTATTACATAAACAAAAATACAAAGGGAAACTCTGTGAAAAGGGTGCGTAGGAATGCTTAATTCATGAAGTGTGCTCAAATTTGAGCAATATGTAAAGTGCATTTGAATGCTATTTTGCATGAACTGTACACTTAGCAGTACATCTCACGTAAAAACTAAAAAATACACTTTATGATAAATAGTTCTATTTCCTGAATAGCTCGAAACTGTGTCACCTTTGTAAATCACAAGTCCATGGACACACTTCTTCACAAATTTCCACAAAAAGAAAAGTATACATGTGGAAGAAGAGAGGGGAGAGAGAGAGAGACAAAAAGATAGAGAGAGAACTGCAAAATCCACGAATTAAAGCAAAAAGTTAACAACATACCAATACCAAATCATTCCTACCCAAAACAAGCATTATCAAATCTGCTCAAATACAAAATCTTCATTGTATGATTCAACAGGCAAGGACCGATCCCTACTTTCCTCTCTCACATTTAGTGCAACATAAAATTTCTCTTAAGGGTAATCTTTGCATTGCTATCAATTTAAGTAAGCTTCTTTTAGCAAAATCAAATAATTTCGGCAAAAAGTGAAACAGAGCATATTTAAAAATAATAACAAATGTAAAATGTGGAATTAATATCAAGAAACAGGAAATAACATAGCCTAGTAATTCAACTATTTTTAATAAACATGACACCAAAGAAAAGTGAAGCAAGTTGGGAGAATATTGAACAAGTACCTTTTCAGAAATCCACCAACAATTCAAGATGAACAATCCTAGAAAATGAAAATCAGCAAAACTGAAAGCTAAGGTAAATTAGAAAAAAAATAATTGACTTGCTAGGACATCAGTAATACTTGGGAGAGGAAACTAGATTACAAGGATGATTGAAAAGATGATTCTTTAATAAAGTAGCTACAAGTCTTTGGAGAAAAAGTTCCCCTGCCAGTGCCAATCATCCAAAAAAAATCAGTCGTTGTTTGTGAATGTATAAAAATCTCTTCGGGCATAAGTTTCATTGACACAACTCATAAGTGTCATATTTTTCAAAAAAAAAAAAAAACTCATAAGTTTCATAAACACAAGCCTCTATATAGTCTGAATATCAAATTTTGGTAGTAGGTGGCGACTAAAGTCTGGCTATATAGGTTTTTTTTTGCATTAGAATTGATTGATTTCCTTCACAACATACGACATACCTATGCGATAGAAATGAAAACACAAAATAGTAGGTTTAATTCCTAGTTACGTCCCCTGATACTATGAGTTCGGGGAGATATATTGGCCCCCACAGAGAAATGATGAAATATGTAAAATAGATTTTTGTGCATGAGAAATATGAAAAGACAGTCATGTTTCGGATACAAAATGCTTTGATAATTTTATTTGAGAAAATGGTGATACAATTGTAGATGTAAATAATTATAAAAATTATGCAAATTATTTTATCAACTAAATTGTTTAGTTACTTATAATAATTTATGCTATTTAAATGCTTTTTATACAAAAATACCACAAAAGAAACTACTGTTAACAACAAAGAAAGAAAAGTGAAAGTGAAATACTTTTTTGAACATTTAATTTTTATTTTTGTGATAAGGAATTATTACAAAAGACATAATACTTTTTTTTACAAAATGAACTAAATTTATACATACATATCCATATTTCTCTTTCATGTTTCTTTCGTTGAGAGTGAAACATTGGTATTATTCAATGGTCACATATATATACTATTATTTTTCTTTGTAAAAGGTAATTTATTCTCAGTGAAAGGTCCTTGAGATATTCAAAGATTTTTCTTTATTTATCCTTAATAATCTTTCATGTTTAAATGTATACTGATATTTTCTTACAAAAAAATTTGAATGTTATGAATTATCATAAGAAACTAGAAAGTTTTTTTTTTTGGCAGAAACCCCCCCAAACCCGGGGAAGGGATGCCAAGCCCTATTTTATTGGGGGAAAAAGAAAACAAAATAAGAGTGTCAACAAGATAGCATGCGTAAAAGAAACTAAGGGACCTATTTCCTTACAATCTGACGACGAACACAAGGGAATTTGTCTATGTGCCCTGACTGAAGATGGTCTGGTGAGGGGAATTGTAAAAAACATCTTCATTGAGTTGCAAGCCCGCTAGCTTATCCACAGTAGCATTCACCTCTTGATAAACATGAACAACCGTGGCAGCCAACTCTGTAAGAGCCCCCTAATCCTTTGCAGAACATTACATAATGGCCATTTCGCCAGCGCTCCTGAACAAACCAAGTGAACTAGGACTTCAGAATCCACCTCTACCAACAGATGACTACACCCCCTTTCCTGGCAAAGCAACAGACCATACATCAGCAAGAGACTTTCAACTACCAACACATCAACATCTCCAAATTCTTTATAGAAAGCAAAGATTCACTGCTATGGTCCCATAGAATACCACCCCCCGCTCCTTTTTCGACGGCCACACTGGTGTTCGTATTCAATTTGATGTGACCTCCAGGGGGACAAAACCATTTCACTGCCATAACTGAATGATGATGACGTCGAGAAAAGTCAAAGGCAGCCCGGGGATCATCCATGTCCTCACAAAAATGATTTGCATAGAAAAATCATGGCAGCCCCCGGTTGTTCAATGAAATGATTTGTGACGCCCCACATCTCCCTAAGGCGGACCAAAGGGTATCCGCGGACGCCTGCCCAGCTCTCGCCAGGACTCAAGCAATTCCATTCAATTTAAAACCGAATTAAGCACTTCGATGAGAGCAACATGAATACAATAATGCGGAAGCGTTCAAGCTTAATAAGTCACTTAATGTATAACCAGTACATCGGGAAATCATGAAACGACTTCAATTCAAAGTACACATCAGGGCCCAAACATTTCAAGTTTTCAATTTCCAAAAGTACAACCCAAACCCGGGCCTAGTCAAAATATATAACAGGAGTCTTAACAAAATTACAACGGATGGTTTCTCCATATTTCTCCAAGAGTCGGTCCTGTTAAGGAAAACAAAACTATAGGGTGAGCTAAACGCTCGTGAGGCCAAGAACACACATGCAAGCACGTAATCAAATAACAATCCCAACTTTAATAAATAAAGCCATGTCTTTTCAATAATCAATTATTCAAACAGGAAAAGTAATCAGAAACAATTCAAGGATATAGTAGCTCTCAGGAGCTAAATTCCACTTGATCTGCCGTTGTCATTCGTATACCTTCCCGCATTGACCCTCCTGTCAACCAGGTCGGTATTTCCATTTCCGTAGATCACCACTTACTTTCCTCCGTCCACCGTACACCCCAAGGGCCCACAAGTCTATTTTTAGGGCGATACTCGACGAGTATGCCAAGCAAGACCTCTTATTAGGTCGAGCTTATAATCTCATGGCTCGCCCAAGTTCCCGACCAAGCCCATTGCCGGCTCGAGTCTAAGGACGGCCTATGAGTTTGGGCGTCCCCCATTCATTTGGTAGTCGAGGAGATTCACTCCAACGACACAAGCATTCATGACATGACATTGCATTCATTCATTCATTCAATACATTTCATTCATTCATTCATTCATTTGAAATTAGAACGAGTGCGATAAAGTACGCACCCGCCCTTATTTTTAAAACTCCCAACAAGTATCACAAATAAGCAAGTATCAAATTCATACACTTGACACTCACCGAGCAATTCAATAAGAATTATTTTCTGGGAGTTCAAGTGTCCACGGTGAGATCCTCTTGAAGGTCTCCTTGTGCGCCTGGCATTTAATAGTGGATAATTACTCAAGTATCTCAATTATCAAGCAAGATTGTACATTAGTACGATCTAAGGAATATTTCACAAAAATGAACCTCAATTACTCGTAAATCGAGGTTCAACTTGCGTTTTATGAAGTATAATATTAGTTGAGTTTTTATCATGAAAATCGTGGGCAAAACGTTTAGATAATATCAAAAGAGTAAAGAGTTCTTGAAAAACTCTATTTCTTTGAAATTGGAAAATTTTCAGCTTTATTATGAATCTTTGAAAAATCGTAACTCACTCGGTACAAGTCGAAAATTGGAAAACTTTATACCGTTGGAAACCTCTTAGAAAGTACTATAAGTTCCTAGAAGATGCTTTTCCATGAATCGAAGTGGAAAGTGTTCAAAAATTGGCTTGAAGGTGCAGACTTGGTTTCAAGGCAGCATTAAGTTGGATTTCGGCCAACTTTGAAAATTCGGCACGATTCACACGTTGCAAACCGGCCTCTGAAATTTGCAGCTCAATTAATGTTGCAAGTGAGGTGTATAACAAAACAAACGGATCAAGAATCGGAGTTTCGAGTACCGAGATACGGTAGCTCAAAGTTGAGCAAATTCAAGACTGGATGAGAATTTTCCAGATTTGAACCTCTAACTTTAGTAATTTAATTGGGTATCGAAACGAACTTGAATTGGTACCAAAATTGGCAGTATTTCAATACTATATGGAAAGTATCTCTCTATCGATTTTCGGGGAAAAATACCTTCGGCAAGGTAGTTAATGAGCCAACCGAAGTTCAAGAAAAATCCTAAGGCAATCTGCCTTGGACTTTCATTTTCCAAATTTCCAATCGTTTAACCAAGAAAGTTATCCAACCATGGTTCATTTGTGAAATAAGGGTCTAAGATACACCCATAATATCTTTGGTAAGTGTTTAATATCAAAAACATCAACTAACAAGTTCACTCCAAGATTTGGTTCCAAACCAGTCCAAACATCATGGTTTTCCAAAACAGAGCAGTCCACTTGTTTCAGTCACAAATCAGTCAATATAGCTCGAAATCGAGCATGGCTTACGCCGTTGGAAAATACATTCATAGATTTAAAATATCATAGAAGAAATCGTTTCCAAATTCGGCACCCATCTGGTTCAAATTCGGGCATCAAGTTGCTGCCTGCACACTTCATTCCAGACGAACAGAGCAACAGGACAGCGAACTTAAAACATTTGGTTCGGCTTTCTCACAAGGAATCAGAACGTGAATTTTATACCAAATTAAAGCTAGGAATGTCTAGTTTCAAACGCCACCGACGGCACATGATTTCGACATCCGAGGACAGAGTTATGGCCAAAATGCCAATGCTGGACAGTGCAATACGGGACAGATTTCCAGATTTGCTGGTTTCGAACAAAAATTCATTTGCCTATTCAAACCTCATTATTTTTGGATGAAATTTTTCACACATCTAATACATCCTACAAACATCCAATTCAAGCCATTAAACCATTAAAAATTGGCCTGGAAATGGCCGAACATGGCAGGGGCAAAATCGGGAAAATTTAGCTTCTTACACCCAATGAAGTTCCTACTAATTACCCACCACTAATGCATCATAATAATCACTAAACCAACAATATAATCACCATCAATCATCACATCAGCAACAACAACCCAAGTGTGGGAATTCCAAGAGCCCACAATCACATTTTTCACCATAATCAAGTAACTAAGTGCATGCATGAGCTTAATCTTGCCATATAACTTCCAAAAGACAAGAATTCATGGGTTGATCATTACCTCTTCCTTGGGTGTGCAAGACCAGAAAATTTCGGCCCTCTTGAAGCTCCAAGAAACCGTGAAGATGCAGCCTTTTGTTAGCTAAATCCAACCTCCAAGAGGTTTGCTAAGTGGTCTCCAAGTTTGGTGTGATTTGGAGGTGATTTGGGGTGGTTTTGTGTGAGGTTAGTGTGCAGAATTTTTGTTGCAAATGAGTTAGAGAGAAGGGAGAGCTTGGCCGGCTGTGAGGAGAGAGAAGAGAGTGTGATTTTTGATCTAAGTTAGCTTCTCCAAGAAGATTAAATGTGTGGTGAAAAATTGCTCCAAAGTCAACTCTTGTAAGGCTCGTTTGGCACGTTTTTAGGCTCGATTTTCTCGCGCGTTTGGTTCACTAGAGCACTAAACCTCTAATGCACTCATGTTAATATAAACATTATTCACTCTTAATTGTCTCGAAACAAGGGTCTAAAGTCCTTCAATTGAAGTCGCGCGTGTGAAAACGCGTACCGTCAATTTTACCGCTATAACGCGAAACTTTCGAAAAATTCTTATAACGGTTGCACTACTAACTATCACTTGAATATTTACTCATAAAATTACCTATTTTAGGACCCTAGTACAAGTCTCCAATATTCCAAGCTTATTGGGCTACTACGCGGATAAAATCTCCAAGTACTATTCACTATTTTTACGAAACGCGCTCTAGGAAATTAATTTTTGAAACGAATCATTTTAAAAATATAACGAAGTTATATTATCATGCGTTTAGGTCTCATAAGACTAGAAAATATTCCTTGGAAATAAAATCCAATTAAATAATTTATTAAGCCATAAATTAGGCATAAAATAATAGTTTTTACGAGTCCTCACATCCTCTCCCCCTTAAGAAAATTTCGTCCTCGAAATTTACCTTGGTTGATGAACAAGTCTGGATACTTCTCCCTGATTGTCTCTTCAACTTCCCATGTTGCTTCCTCTACTCCATGGTTCTTCCATAAAACTTTCACTAGTGGTATCTGCTTGTTCCTCAATTCCTTCACCTTTCGATCCAGAAGTTTTACCGGTCGCTCCTCATAGGTCAGGGTTTCATCAATCTCAATATTCTCCGGTTGTAAAACATGAGAGGGGTCTGGATGATATTTCTTAAGCATGGACACATGAAACACGTTATGAATACGAGATAAGCTCGGTGGTAATTCCAGCTTATAGGCTACATTCCCAACTCGCTGAATAATCTTATATGGCCCTACAAACCTTGGTTGTAGTTTCTTCCCTTTTCCGGACATCAGGCTTGCTTTTAAAGGCGTAATCTTGAGAAATACCATATCTCCAACAGTGAACTCCAAATCTTTTCTCCGATTGTCGGCATAACTCTTTTGTCTACTCTGAGCGGTTTGAATTCTTTGCCGTACCAATTTCACCTTTTCATTAGCCTCCTCAATCCAAGATACAGTAGTCGTGTCTAAGATTTTCCGTTCACCTACTTCATCCCAACAATCGAAATTCCTTAACCATCAATCCAGCCATTTGTACCTGACGGCTCAAAGCATCGGCCACTACATTGGCCTTCCCAGGATGGTACTTAATAATGCAGTCATAATCTTCCAGAAATTCCATCCATCTACGTTGCCTCAAATTCAGCTCCTTCTGAGAAAATAAGTACTTAAGACTTTTGTGATCTGTAAAAACCTCAAATGTCACTCCGTATAAATAGTGTCTCCATTTCATCAAAGCAAAGACCACAGCCGCTAATTCCAAATCATGGGTCGGATAATTTCCCTCATGTGGCTTCAATTTTCTAGAGGCATAAGCTATCACTTTATCATTTTGCATCAAAACACATCCCAAACTTTCCTTAGATGCATCTGTGTAAACCACAAAACTATCATGTCCATTTGGTAGAGCTAGAACAGGCGCTCTAGTCAACCATCTTTTCAACTCCTGAAAACTTCCTTCACACTTAGAACTCCAAATAAATTTTCAATTTTTCTTGGTCAACTCAGTCATAGGTCCAGCAATTTTCGAAAAATCCTGGATGAATCTCCGGTAATACCCTGCCAATCCTATAAAACTCCGAACTTCCGTTGGATTTTTCGGTCGTTTCCATTTCGAAACAGCTTCCACTTTAGCTGGATCCACTTTAATCCCATCCTTAGAAATTATATGTCCTAGGAAAGTCACTTCCTTTAGCCAGAATTCACACTTGCTAAACTTAGCGTATAACTGATGTTCCCTCAAGATTTGTAAAACAATACTCAAATGTTTTCTCATGATCTTTTACATTCTTAGAATACACCAAAATGTCATCAATGAATATCACCACAAGTTGGTCCAAGTAAGGCTTAAAAACCCTATGCATTAAATCCATGAAAGCGGCAGGTGCATTGGTTAACCCAAAAGGCATCACTGCAAACTCGAAGTGCCCATACCTCGAGTTAAAAGCAGTCTTAGGTATATCCTTCTCCAAAATCCTCAATTGATAGTAACCTTGCCTTAGATCCAACTTTGAAAACACTACCGCCCCTTGCAGTTGGTCAAACAGTTCATCAATGTGGGGCAGTGGGTATTTATTCTTAATCGTAACATCATTTAAGCCTCGATAATCTATACATAACCTCAAACTCCCATCCTTCTTCTTTACAAACAAAACTGGGGCTCCCCACGGGGAATCACTCTCCCGTATAAAACCTCGTTCCAACAAATCCTGTAATTGTAATTTTCAACTCCTTCAATTCAGCTGGGGCCATCCTGTATGGTGTCCTTGATATAGGTGCTGTTCCCGGAGCTAAATCAATTTTAAAAGCTATTTCCCGTTCCGGGGGTAGAGACTCCAATTCTTCAGGAAAAACATCAGAAAATTCTTTTACTACCGGTGTATCCTCCAGATTCACCTTATCGCTAGGGGTATTAATAAGGAAAGCCAAATACCCTTGAGCTCCTTTACTTAACAACTTTCTAGCCCGAATTCCCGAAATAAGTGCAGACGAGGCTAACTTACCCCTTACATCCAGTAGAGCATGGCTTATATAATAATCACTTATCAGGTTCAAGTATTACATATCACACCAATCCAACCTATCAAATAGTCATGGTCCAATAGGGAATTAATCGCGTAATCAGATAAAACAGGCAAAAGGCTTGAAGTCGGACGTAAAGTCCCAGACATTTGGAAGAAATTCAGGATATAGCGAAGCTTCAAATCAAAAGTTCATCCCTGGTGGTGCTGGACAACACAACAAGCAATGCCCCACCAGAGAGTTTCAGTTCAACCGCTACAGAAGAGTAGTAGCCGGTCTACAACCACACCAGTACGAATAAGTTCAAGAGTAGGGTCAAAGCAGAGCCAAATACTTCAGGTTCATGGTGCATGAGTACGAACAAAAGTATAAGTTCAAGTTCAAGTGCAAGTTCAAGTTCAAATTCAAGGGTCATGAGTACGAGTAAGAACACACTGGCCTAACCTCTGTCCAGCAATTCACATTCTTAACAGTCACAAAATTCAAGTCCACATTCCATATATTCAGTCAAATTAGGTCCATTGAGGATACGCAAGAGCACACTAGCCTAAACAGGTTCAAGTCTCAAGTAAGCTCAGTCTAATCGGTTTCAGGCAGTTCGAGTTCTCTTACCAACCCACTGCAATACTTTCGGAGTTCAAACTTCCTAAGATTGAAATACTGGCACAGAACCAATCATAACATATGTTGCGCACAAGAAAAGCTCACCAAGTTTCTAGCTAGGTTAGTCCATTATACACTAGTAGATCGGAGCTTCGGGTTTATGTTCGATTCATATTCGGTACTAGGGACCTATTAAATTATATGAAACTGTCTATCAATTTGTCTCACAAGTACAGGGTTGTCTAAGCCCTCGGTCACGGTCCCCTTTTCTCGTTCCTGCTACCCTACTTAAGAAAAGTCTATAAGCACAGGAAAAGGCATAGCTAAGCATAAAGAGCACATTGCGTATACAAGTTGCAACACATTTAAAATCAGGTCATGATTCGTTACATGTATCAAAAGTTATAACACGGTTAGAAGTTACAAAACAAGACCAATATGTCCAATATTGCACATAGGCAATTAAGTGCTACAAAAATATAGAAGTACATACAAGCAGGATACAAAGGCCTCACAGCGTGCACTACCCCTTTCTAAGTCCATAGTTAACCCAAAGGGTCCAGACATCACTAATTTCAATCAGATCACACGCCTTTACGAAATTAGATCCAATAAAGCCATAACGCAAGCTAAAACCAAGATTATCCATTCGAAGTTCAAAATCTTTAATAACCAGCCACCAGTCGGAACACCATCATCTCCAAAATAACCAGTCTTAGGGTTTTGTAATTAAAGTTTCAAGCTCCAAGTTCAAACCCAAGAATAAGTACAACTTACTACCTTACGTGTCGAATGGAAACCAAATCAATTCACACTAACTTGTACTCTTGAATGCAGTTGCTCTCTATATCTCAAAGTTGCCTCAGTCCGTACATTTAAAATTGGCTCACTCTTCTTGAAAGTCAAGAATTTTAAAACATAAGAAGAGTATTTCAAGTAATCAAAAATCTTATCAAGTTCAGGATTCACATTATTAAACATAAGCTTGCCATTCTTTCGAAAACTCAGGATATATAGATATATTTTTCTTCGTGTAAAGCATGGACAAATTCAAGTGTGAGATTACACCAATATACAATCAAGGGGGAAAACTTAGTTTAGAAAATGTTAATCTTGTATTAACCCATCATATACAAAGTTCAACAACTCATTAGTTATTCACAAATTTTCAAATGTGAAATTCAAGTAAAACTCACCCTTTTACCAAAATCGGAAAATTACACATATTTAAAGCACATATATCTTACTTCCACTCATCGCTTACAAATAAAACTAGTACATCCTAGTTTTTCTTTAAATTTTCAAAGCAGAATATCTTTAGAAGATATGTGGGCGAAAAATACATTTTATTCCTTTGTACTTTTATCTTGGTTCAAAATCATCACACATGGAGTTTGACTATCAAATCTCGGTCTCTTACCCTCCATAGCCAGTACTAATAATTATCTCAATTCTTTCCACACTTACAAATATAATGATAATTCAAATTCATCCAATCTTTCACTACAAATCTCTCATCCCATATCTTCCTTCAATATAACATCACCTAATTCCTCAGTTTCTTCTGCAAGTCCCAAATAAGAACTCCCAAATAATAAATTTCTTTAACCCCTAAGATACAATAGATCCTTGTCACATAATATCCAAATTAATCCCACAGTCAGGCATCCTAAACTTTAAGCCTAGGATACGCTACAGAGATCTGAAGCCTAAGCTCTGATACCAACTGTGACGCCCCACATCTCCCTAAGGCGGACCAAAGGGTATCCGCGGACGCCTGCCCAGCTCTCGCCAGGACTCAAGCAATTCCATTCAATTTAAAACCGAATTAAGCACTTCGATGAGAGCAACATGAATACAATAATGCGGAAGCGTTCAAGCTTAATAAGTCACTTAATGTATAACCAGTACATCGGGAAATCATGAAACGACTTCAATTCAAAGTACACATCAGGGCCCAAACATTTCAAGTTTTCAATTTCCAAAAGTACAACCCAAACCCGGGCCTAGTCAAAATATATAACAGGAGTCTTAACAAAATTACAACGGATGGTTTCTCCATATTTCTCCAAGAGTCGGTCCTGTTAAGGAAAACAAAACTATAGGGTGAGCTAAACGCTCGTGAGGCCAAGAACACACATGCAAGCACGTAATCAAATAACAATCCCAACTTTAATAAATAAAGCCATGTCTTTTCAATAATCAATTATTCAAACAGGAAAAGTAATCAGAAACAATTCAAGGATATAGTAGCTCTCAGGAGCTAAATTCCACTTGATCTGCCGTTGTCATTCGTATACCTTCCCGCATTGACCCTCCTGTCAACCAGGTCGGTATTTCCATTTCCGTAGATCACCACTTACTTTCCTCCGTCCACCGTACACCCCAAGGGCCCACAAGTCTATTTTTAGGGCGATACTCGACGAGTATGCCAAGCAAGACCTCTTATTAGGTCGAGCTTATAATCTCATGGCTCGCCCAAGTTCCCGACCAAGCCCATTGCCGGCTCGAGTCTAAGGACGGCCTATGAGTTTGGGCGTCCCCCATTCATTTGGTAGTCGAGGAGATTCACTCCAACGACACAAGCATTCATGACATGACATTGCATTCATTCATTCATTCAATACATTTCATTCATTCATTCATTCATTTGAAATTAGAACGAGTGCGATAAAGTACGCACCCGCCCTTATTTTTAAAACTCCCAACAAGTATCACAAATAAGCAAGTATCAAATTCATACACTTGACACTCACCGAGCAATTCAATAAGAATTATTTTCTGGGAGTTCAAGTGTCCACGGTGAGATCCTCTTGAAGGTCTCCTTGTGCGCCTGGCATTTAATAGTGGATAATTACTCAAGTATCTCAATTATCAAGCAAGATTGTACATTAGTACGATCTAAGGAATATTTCACAAAAATGAACCTCAATTACTCGTAAATCGAGGTTCAACTTGCGTTTTATGAAGTATAATATTAGTTGAGTTTTTATCATGAAAATCGTGGGCAAAACGTTTAGATAATATCAAAAGAGTAAAGAGTTCTTGAAAAACTCTATTTCTTTGAAATTGGAAAATTTTCAGCTTTATTATGAATCTTTGAAAAATCGTAACTCACTCGGTACAAGTCGAAAATTGGAAAACTTTATACCGTTGGAAACCTCTTAGAAAGTACTATAAGTTCCTAGAAGATGCTTTTCCATGAATCGAAGTGGAAAGTGTTCAAAAATTGGCTTGAAGGTGCAGACTTGGTTTCAAGGCAGCATTAAGTTGGATTTCGGCCAACTTTGAAAATTCGGCACGATTCACACGTTGCAAACCGGCCTCTGAAATTTGCAGCTCAATTAATGTTGCAAGTGAGGTGTATAAAAAAACAAACGGATCAAGAATCGGAGTTTCGAGTACCGAGATACGGTAGCTCAAAGTTGAGCAAATTCAAGACTGGATGAGAATTTTCCAGATTTGAACCTCTAACTTTAGTAATTTAATTGGGTATCGAAACGAACTTGAATTGGTACCAAAATTGGCAGTATTTCAATACTATATGGAAAGTATCTCTCTATCGATTTTCGGGGAAAAATACCTTCGGCAAGGTAGTTAATGAGCCAACCGAAGTTCAAGAAAAATCCTAAGGCAATCTGCCTTGGACTTTCATTTTCCAAATTTCCAATCGTTTAACCAAGAAAGTTATCCAACCATGGTTCATTTGTGAAATAAGGGTCTAAGATACACCCATAATATCTTTGGTAAGTGTTTAATATCAAAAACATCAACTAACAAGTTCACTCCAAGATTTGGTTCCAAACCAGTCCAAACATCATGGTTTTCCAAAACAGAGCAGTCCACTTGTTTCAGTCACAAATCAGTCAATATAGCTCGAAATCGAGCATGGCTTACGCCGTTGGAAAATACATTCATAGATTTAAAATATCATAGAAGAAATCGTTTCCAAATTCGGCACCCATCTGGTTCAAATTCGGGCATCAAGTTGCTGCCTGCACACTTCATTCCAGACGAACAGAGCAACAGGACAGCGAACTTAAAACATTTGGTTCGGCTTTCTCACAAGGAATCAGAACGTGAATTTTATACCAAATTAAAGCTAGGAATGTCTAGTTTCAAACGCCACCGACGGCACATGATTTCGACATCCGAGGACAGAGTTATGGCCAAAATGCCAATGCTGGACAGTGCAATACGGGACAGATTTCCAGATTTGCTGGTTTCGAACAAAAATTCATTTGCCTATTCAAACCTCATTATTTTTGGATGAAATTTTTCACACATCTAATACATCCTACAAACATCCAATTCAAGCCATTAAACCATTAAAAATTGGCCTGGAAATGGCCGAACATGGCAGGGGCAAAATCGGGAAAATTTAGCTTCTTACACCCAATGAAGTTCCTACTAATTACCCACCACTAATGCATCATAATAATCACTAAACCAACAATATAATCACCATCAATCATCACATCAGCAACAACAACCCAAGTGTGGGAATTCCAAGAGCCCACAATCACATTTTTCACCATAATCAAGTAACTAAGTGCATGCATGAGCTTAATCTTGCCATATAACTTCCAAAAGACAAGAATTCATGGGTTGATCATTACCTCTTCCTTGGGTGTGCAAGACCAGAAAATTTCGGCCCTCTTGAAGCTCCAAGAAACCGTGAAGATGCAGCCTTTTGTTAGCTAAATCCAACCTCCAAGAGGTTTGCTAAGTGGTCTCCAAGTTTGGTGTGATTTGGAGGTGATTTGGGGTGGTTTTGTGTGAGGTTAGTGTGCAGAATTTTTGTTGCAAATGAGTTAGAGAGAAGGGAGAGCTTGGCCGGCTGTGAGGAGAGAGAAGAGAGTGTGATTTTTGATCTAAGTTAGCTTCTCCAAGAAGATTAAATGTGTGGTGAAAAATTGCTCCAAAGTCAACTCTTGTAAGGCTCGTTTGGCACGTTTTTAGGCTCGATTTTCTCGTGCGTTTGGTTCACTAGAGCACTAAACCTCTAATGCACTCATGTTAATATAAACATTATTCACTCTTAATTGTCTCGAAACAAGGGTCTAAAGTCCTTCAATTGAAGTCGCGCGTGTGAAAACGCGTACCGTCAATTTTACCGCTATAACGCGAAACTTTCGAAAAATTCTTATAACGATTGCACTACTAACTATCACTTGAATATTTATTCATAAAATTACCTATTTTAGGACCCTAGTACAAGTCTCCAATATTCCAAGCTTATTGGGCTACTACGCGGATAAAATCTCCAAGTACTATTCACTATTTTTACTAAACGCGCTCTAGGAAATTAATTTTCGAAACGAATCATTTTAAAAATATAACGAAGTTATATTATCATGCGTTTAGGTCTCATAAGACTAGAAAATATTCCTTGGAAATAAAATCCAATTAAATAATTTATTAAGCCATAAATTAGGCATAAAATAATAGTTTTTACGAGTCCTCACATGATTAACCTCAACAATCACCTCCTGAGCATTAAATCTAGCTCCCTCTAATCTCACCCGATTGCTCATTTTGCATAGAAACCAAATAATAATAAAGGGCATGGCTGCACAAATATGATTCTTCAAGGTTTCTGAAGATGAAAAAGACCAAGTCCACATTGCCAAAAGTGAGGACTTCATGACATCAAGAATACTCAATCATCTTGCAAAATGGTCCTAGATAGTTGTAGCACATGGCCTATGAAGTAGCAGATGGCTTACCAACTCCTCCTCCTACAGATAGCAATGACACCTAGATGCTAGGGAGACACCGCATTTTCTAATAGTCAGGTCAAGAGGTAATAAGCTTCTCAAAGCATGCCAACCAAAAAAGGAGACCTTTATAGGTAGAATATTACCCCAAAGTAACCTATTTACCAATGTTGTATTCCTGCTAGAATGCAACCTTTCCCATGCTGACTTGACCAAGAAACACCCTGCATCCGATATTAACCAAATCATCACGTCTTCTAGGTCAAGATAAAGAGAAAGCAGAGAGACATGTTGAACCAAATGGGTTGGAAGCCATGGCTGCAACTTTGATATGTTCCATCTACCCATCGTATAAAACTCCGCAACCAGCATATGAGAGGGATTTTGCACTGATACCACTTCAGCTATTGGAATCGAAAGTAGCCAATGATCATGCCAAAAATCCACAAACCCCTTACCTAAGCACCATTTGATATTCTCCTCAACAAATATGCGAATGTCATCCAGTCTTCTCCAAGCTGCAGAAGGATTGTGAACTCTAACTAGAGATGGATGCAACCCCTTAATATACTTTTGATGCATGAAGGCAGACCAAACCGAGTTATTCAAAAGGAGTTGCCACCAAAGTTTGCAAGAAAAAGCCCAATAAATATCTTTAAAAGAATAGAATCGCAGACCTCCTTCTTCTAAAGGGAAACAAAGATTATCCCAAGTTGTCCAATGGACCCATTTATTATCAACATTCTGATCCCACAAAAATGCATTACAAATCCTACCTAGCCTTATCAACATAGCCTTGGAAGGATGTAAAACTTGTAGTAAGAACATAGGGATAGACGAAAGGACATTCTTAAGTAAAATAATCTTCCCTTCAGCTGAAAGTAGCTTCGAGCTCTAATGTTGCAAACGAGCTCTCATTTTGGCAACAATACCATCAAATACAGACAAGTAGTCCTCCCACGAGTAATAGGAGCACCCAGATAGGTTAAGGGAAAAAACTGTCAGCAAAAACCAAGTTTAGACGATACCAAAGAAACTTGCTCACTGTTAGCCCGATTAGGGAGGAGAAACGAACTCTTCGAGGCATTTATTCTCTGCACTGAATAAGTTTCGTACAACTTAAAAAAGCCAGTAGCACATCTAGACATTTCTCAGAACACCAAGCGAAAATCAAAATGTCATATGCAAATGCCAAATATGGGATCTGGTTCCCTAAATTAGCATAGAACCATTACTCATCCCGTGACCTAGAAACTTTGCCACTAACAAGAACAAGGTTAGAGACAAAGGATCTTCTTGGTGAATTGTGAGAGCCCGAAAATTATTTTTGTCATCTAGAATTTGAATGTGTTGCAATTTGCATGATATTATTTAATTTCTATGTTTGCTTGTTTCATGTGATTAGACGACTTGAATGCACCCTCAATTAGTGTAGGATCAAACCCAATAGGACTTAACACCAACTAGAATGAGAAATTAGTTGGGTCATAACATGATAATAGAGAGATATATGGGGTAATTGTTAGATTCAACTCTTGATTCATATACGAGTGAGAAGTGGGTGAGTGTGTGTCAAGTGTAAGATATCTTGCTCAACCACAAAATATTTTGGCCAGAAATTTTCTTTAGTCTAGCTCATTGCCTCCGTTTTTGACCGAGAGAAAATTTATCCAAAATGGCATGCAAAAGTTGATCAAGTCAAAATTCATTCCTTCCGTCTATCTTTTCCTTTTCTTCAATCAAGAAACAAGAAACTTGCAACTCATCCTAGCTAAGAGCATTGGGGAAGAAAAACAAAAATTTCCAGCTCAAAACTGTGGGAACTGAGAAGAAAGATGGTGAAGCTGTAAGTTTCATTCCAGCTTTCATCCTTGCAAGATAAGAGGTAAAATTTGCTAACCATACCCTTCCTTCTCTCAATATACCTAGGTAATTGTTATATATTGAATTCGAGTGAAGAAAAGAGGAGTTTTGCTTGAGAAAACCTTACTTGAAGACTGATTTCTTGCTGGAAATTTCCAACTTTGGCCGAGAGGAAAAGAGAGCTTAGTTTCACAGTTTTTCATTTGAATTTTGGAGGAATTTTACTAGGAGTTCATTATATATGTCTTATCTCTTTCTTTTTATGATATATAGTATTCTTTGCCTTTGAATCTGGTAGAAAGTTGGTGACTTTGGATGAAAACTTGAAGAAACTTACTGGAATTTTTTGTTGGAACTCGTGGGAGAGAAGCTAAAATTTTTCCACCGTTATCCCTAACACATTGGTTGTAAATTGACATTATATACCTTATAACATGTTGATTAGTTTAAATTGTGGATTTGTTATAGAAATATGAAAGAAAGTTGGGAGTTTGGCTAGAGGAGAGTTTGGAAAATTTCGGGAAATTTTGGGTTGAAACTGTCCGAACAGGGTTGGAGGTTTTGAACCTGTTTTTTCTTTTTTGCATTTTTATGGTAATTCTTGGTTAATTCTTTCTTTATACATGTTATTCTTCAATTATATGTTGAATTTGAGCCAAGGGAGTAAGATTTTGTTAGTGAAAGTTTCATTTTCTTAAGTTGTTAGAAATCCAGAAATTTTCGCAGGAAGCTCTGTGCAGCATTGGGAAATTGGCTATAACTTTGTATAGAAAAGTCAGAATTGAGTTCTGTTTATTGTTTTTGAAACTAGACTCACAGAGCTTCCAACGATATAAAATTTAGGTTATGGTTCAATTTCTATAAAGACCAGCAAATCTGCAAATTTTCTTGAAAATCATGACTGTTCCGTTTCTGCACTTGTGATAGCAGTGATTTTTAAACTGAAATTTGTCTAATCTATGAGTTGAATTTCATGAAGATGTCATCTAAAGCCTAATATTGCTTCGAGTCTGTTTTGTAATGGTGTCAGTTTTGTGATTTTTTGACCTACGGAACTCAAGTTATAGCTTTTCAAAAACTATCACCAAAGCTGGGAATTTTATCAAATGAATTGGTAGGACTTGAAAAATTTTGGAACACTTTTCTGGGTTTTAAACCTAACTTTCTTTGGTTAAATCTTGCATATTTTGATTTGAAATACTTAGTGGTGTGTTAACCTTAGCTTGCATGAAAATTTGGTGATTTTGAAAGGAAAAAGTTCATCTTCCTTGGCTATTTTCTAAGTTTCTTTGAGCAGGTGAAGGAAAGACTTGCTAAACATTTCTTGCCTGAACTGTAGAGAGGGAGTTGTGTTCTCTAGCTTGTAACTTCCATTTGTGTTTAAGTTTTCAAAGAGATTCATTCCTTATAGTCACACTATGAGGCATTGCATGATTTATACTTGAACCATGAAAGAAAGTTGAGTTTTTTTAGCAATCTACTTATATGTATCTTGTTTTGGAGAAAAACTTCTAGCCATGACCCATGGTTACATTTCAACCTTGCTTTTGACAAATGGAATGCTATTTTATTGAAAAATTCTTGCTTAAATCGAGAACATGTAGCTACCATTTTCTTTGAACTTTAACTCCAACTTTAACTCTAGGATGTTAGTTGCAAACTCATTAAGTCTATGTTAACTCTTTGGAGCAATTAGCTTCGGAAGCAACATGTTAAGTCTATTTGCCAGGACTTTTGAGATAATTTTCGAACTTCCGTTACACAAACTGATAGGCCTAAATTCTTGTCATCTCGCAGCCCCAGCAACCTTAGGGACGAAAACAATAGTCGTACTAGTAAACCCCCTAGGCTGTTGCCCTCCCCTAAAAACTTCATGAATAGCAACCAATAAATCATCACAAATTATGTCCCAACATGACTAGTAAAACCTACCCTTAAACCATCTGGGCCTGGAGTACTGTCCCTAGACATAGCAAAAATCACATCCTTAATCTCTCCATAGTCAGCATCTGCATCAGGGTTTCGCTTTCCCCATCCTCTAATTTTGGTAGCCAAAAATCCAGCTAAGGAAAGGCTCTGCCATCTCGATTAGTCGAAAAAAGTTTTGAAAAATATTGTACACCGATTTCTGAATCAGAGACTCCTCTTCTATCCATCTTGATGACTCATCACAATTCCAAGAAATGAAATTAGCGGCGTGACATTGCTTAACCAAAGCATGAAAGAACTTGGTATTAGCATCCCCTGATTGAATCCACTTAATCCAGATTTCTGATGCTAGAAGTAAAATTCGATGGCCAATGATCTAGCACGATGAGCCTTAGCTTTCCCCAATCTAAACTTAGATTGCAAGTCACGGTTTCGATCATATTTCTCTTCACATTGTTTAAGTGCTTGCTCTGCTACCACCACCTAATTAAAGATATTATCAAGCAAGCAAACATTCCACTTCCATAATTTAGCCTTAGTTTGCATTAATTTGTGAAAGAATTTCTCCATTCCCTGTGCAACCACCAGAAAATCCCAAGCTTCTTTTACCATCTTAAGAAAGTCAGGACCACACATTTAGACACTTGAAAAGTTTACCCCAATGCAGCATCATCCCATACTTTACCAGGAGAGGCACATGATCAGAATGATCCCTTACTAAATGAGAGACCTTAGTAAACCCAAAAAGTTTTCCCTACGCACCATTTCACAAAGCTTGATCAAGTTTTTGCCAAAGGGATCCACTAGTCAAAGTAAAAGGTTGTCCGTCAAAGTCAACAGCACTCAAGCCACAACTAAAAATGGCCTCATTGAATTCTTCCATGTTACAAACATTTGGTGGGAACCCTCTCGAATGGTCCTTAGAGTAGGAGATAACATTGAAATTGCCAGCAACCAACAAAGGTGAGTCACATACTTTAATTTCCTCTAAAGCCTCCCAAAGTCCTCTTCTACCCACTTCAGTGCACTTGGCACTCACCAATGAGAAACTAAACTCATAACTGCTAAAGTTTGAACCCTCATATGGACCAATTGATAACCAAATTCACAAGAGAAAACTGAAAATTCGTCAAATCAAAACACCCAATTTTACCTTCCAAGAAGGATTGAGCAAAAGAAAATTTCAACATACGTTGAATAGTATCCAATTGAGCTACATTAGTCATTGGCTCAATTAAAACTAGCAATCGAACAGCATGATAGGAACACAATTTGAAAAGATAACACTGAGAGTCTCAACGAGATATTCCCCTCACATTCCATATCAAAAAATTAAGAGGACTAATCATTATTAAGGAGAGGATTTTTAGCTTGAGAAAAGAAACATCGAAGCTTCTTACTATAATTAATGGCCATCCCAACTTCTTCTCCAAATTATTTAATAGCTGTGACGACCCCACCTCCCCCTAGGGTGTATCCAAGGGTTTGGTGGACCACCTGACTAGCTCTCGCCAGGACTCACTCACTCACTCACTCACTCAACTCTCAATATTAATCATTCATGCCTCTAAAATAACATTTAAGTTCTACAGTTCAACCAAAATGTAAACTTATTTACAAACCCAAAAGTCAAACGTATGATACAACATCAAATGTCAAAATATATCCTATCAACCAAAAAGTATAAGTACAAGATGGTTACACACTCTAGTTCACATTCAATTGCTTCGGACCTCCATTCCTGTAAGAAAAACAAAAACTAAAGGAATGAGCTAAAAGCCCAGTGAGGTTCCTAAACAAGCAATAAGGTAGGGAAACGATGGAAATATTACATTTAACAATTTGCATACTTTGCACAGTAATATCCAGTCATTCAAGACATAAACATTCAATAATTGAAAGGATGCGTGCTCACTTGGAGCCATTCATTCAAGTCATTCATTCACCAACCATTTTTCTTATTCTTTCGACATTAGAAAACGTTTGCAAGTGAAAACTCCTTCAGTGATCTTGTCATTCATTCATTTATATCATTGCATTGAATTCACTGGTCAGTTCTCCACCAGACTTCGTGGTAATACTCGAGTATACCAAACATTGTCCCAGGGTCACCAGTCGCCTGACCGAGTCCACTTCTGCCTCGAGTCGACTGGCAACGAAGGACAAAGGCCTAGTTTAGCCAAAAGGCTTACATTCATGCACAAGTAGCATTCAATCATTTAATCTTTGAAAATTTCACGTTCACTTAGGTCGAGTGCGATAAAGTACACACTCGCCTATCAAAAATTCATTTAAAAATCATTGAAAAACATTTAACATTCAAGCAAACATTCACAACAATTCACATAGTCATTGGAAGCACAACATGCAAAGAACACTCACCAGGTTAAGCAAAATAACGTCAAAAGTTTCCTTCCGGATTATGCCCTTGATCACCGACAAACCCTAAGAATAACCAAGAGAAAATAATATGGTTCAACCATCCAAAGTTTAGGTGAACCAAAGAAAATCCGAGTAACTACTAGTACAATGGTGCAAATACGGTTTTGGAGTAAAAAAAGAACATTTAGACCCAAGGGACATGAGTAACCGAGAATTTCCTTATTCCAATCATAAACCAAGCTCAAAATGGTTTAACAACTCCAACTTAAAGTTGGAAATGAAAGTATGGAGAGTTTTAGGAAAATAGAATTTTTTCAGTTTTGCGCGATGCTATTTGAAAAATCATATCTCAAGCTGCTTAAGTCCAAACTTTATAAACTTTACGCCGTTGGAAAATAGATTCAAAGAATTACAATTTCTCAGAAGAACCTTTCCAAGATTCTGTCCACAAGTCAGTCAAAATTCAATCTCAAATGGCTGCTTTATCCAGTAGAAAGACAGAACAAGAATAGAAATTCAGTCAACTTTAGAAAATCACAGATATTTATAGGAATTGAGAAAAATTCTGAAATTTTCATGGTAGAAATTACTCTGAATATATTTTCAAACGCAACAAGCAGAACTCAATTTGGATTTTTCTACATCAATATATGATAGATTTCCCAAGACTACTCAGAATCTATTGCGGAAAAAATTTCAGCAGCACTTCCTTTGTGTTTACCAATTTTTCCAGCCATTTCAAGGCTACACTTTCACCACAAGACAGCCCCAATCAAGCTCACAAATTATAGAGGACAATTGGTACATATTCTAGACAATTGGTATATTACATAATAATATAATTTTTGGTGTTTGTCCCTAATTCTTGAATACATAATAGCATTTAAGTTTTAATGGACAACTAGGAGTTGTTTGGATGATATTTGTGGTGAAACTTCTTGAACTAAACAAGTGATAATAGGGTTGGTTGGTTTGCCTACCACGTGTTTGATATTTTGTCTAATCCTTGTTCATGGTTTTTCTTGAAGTATTAACATGTTTTGGACCCTTTTTGAGTTAAGGATAACACTTGGTATGATGTTAAGTTAATTACAATGGAAGGATGGAAGTTGGTGATGCAAGTGAACTAATGGACTGTTTTTTCTTTTCTTGGCTGACTGGTTTTGTAGGGGAGGTTTCTCCTTGATTTTGTGGTTCATTTGCACCTTAATTAAGCCTAAGAAACTTGGCTAAACATTCGTTTAAGGTTTGGTGTGAGTTGAAATGGAAATGAAGCAAGCAAAGTGGTTGTTTGGACCACTAGTGGACTGTTTTGGTTCTTTTGATGGCTAGATTGTTTGGTTCTTTTAATCATGTTGTGTATTGCATTTTAAGCTTCAATGGTGTTAGGTAACATGATCCCCTATATATGAACTCTTGGAGGCTGAATTGGATGAATTTGAGCCAAAACAAGTGAAGTTGGCAAGAGGAAATAAAGCAACTTTGTTAGGATTTTGGAGCTGATCAGAACTGAAAAATCAGCCAACTTTCCTGAATCACTGGTGCTGATAGGAGACGAACTAGAGCCTGCATTTGGTACCGTTGGAAAGCCCTTCAAGTCTAGTTTCTAATGTGACTAATGGCACCTGATTCTGACCTTCCTACAGTGAGATATGGCCGTTTTTCCGAGACTGCACGGGCATGACTGTTTTACCCGCGATGACCACTTTGAACTTAAATGAGAATTTTCTTTTGCTCAACATTCTTGCACTTGTCAAACTTGTTTCCTTATGACCTTTTCTGCACTTTGGGCCTAACTTGCATGGTGAATTGAGTAGATTTAACCACTCACTTGGTTATCTAATGAGCTCACATTTGGGTTGGAAATGAACCTAGATTGTTAACGATTTCACTCGTTGCCCTAGGATTGGGAAACGGAGGTGAACATAACCAAGGAACTTGACGTTTGAACTCTGCTTTGCTTGACGGGTGAGTGTTCCATTACCTGTTATCTGTCTATGTGAAATATCTGAATACTTGAAATGTGACTGGTTGAGCTAAACATTGTTTGACAAAAATTGAGACGAGCATGCACTTTATCATACTCGACCTCCTTTGATTCCACTGAGGCTCTGTATACTGATCTTATGAGATGTGATTTCTCTATATTTGATTGTATGTGTGTTGTTGGGTGATATTCCTTCAACTACTGTGACTGTTTGGATACCTAATCTCATAGGCGAGTCGGTTGTATCGAGCTAGCAAGGGTTTGGTCGAGAAAATCGATAAACCCTGAGGACTGTTTACTGAATATGGAAACCGGTATACTCGAGTATTACCTAGATACTGTTTGAGGTGTTTGGGCCCGGTAAGGGGGTTGACTGGTGGACGAGATTTGGATAAAGTGGTGTTCTACGGATATTGTATTCTTTAAATGCAAATGTTGACGGAAAGTCAACGGATTCTCATGTGATCAAGCTCGAGTGGATTTGGCTTTTGGAAGCCACCCGTATCCTTGAATTGAACTGTGATTAAATTTTCATAGTACAATACGGTGTTTACTTGCTTATGTTACTCCTTTAATTGGTTATGTGCTTACATGTTTATTTGGAACCTCACTGAGTTTTAGCTCACCCTACTCCTTTTGTTTTCCTTAACAGATCTGGGATGGAACTGTGGTCAAGAACTTTTGTAGCTTTACCTTTTATTTTGTACTTATACTTTGGTTGTAACATTTTGTTTAGAAGAACTTACTTTTGACTCTTGTAAGTTTGAATTCGTAAGTTTGACATATGTATGTAAATTAAGTGTGGAATGGTAAGTTTGATACTTAGCTCTATATTCTAAGTTTGGAAAGTTAGCGTGGCGATTATATTTCCATTAGGGTTTGTACTCCTTCCTTGAAGATATTTCATTAGTTATCTTGAGTTACTAGTTCTTTATTCGACTGAGTCTCGGCGAGAGTTGGGTAGGCAGTCTGCTGATACCCTAGGGTCTGCCCTAAGAAAAGGTGGGGCTGTCACAATAAAACCATAGTAAAAGGCAAGAAATTAAACTCAAAATTGTGACGACTCCACCTTCCCCTAGAGCAAATCCCAGAGGTTAGTGGACCACCTACCCAACTCTCGTTAGGACTCACTCACAAATTCTAAAAAAACAAGAACAACACTTATAATAACAAGCACAACAACAATTTCCAAACTTAAATGGAGACCTCCGTTGACATCAACTGTCTGTGCAACTCTACATTCAATAAGGGATACAAGCTTATAAATCAAAACCAAATGATTCCGATATAGAGCTAAGAAATGCTCTCTAGGACATCCAGTCATAACATAGACAAAAGCTCTGCCTTCTTGACTCAAACTCCTACATTCTTGCCCCCTGTAAGGAAAATAAATTAAAGGAATGAGTTTTCGCCCAGTGAGGTCCCAAGACAACATACAAACGAGGTAATAAGTTGGCAATCACATATATCACACTCTCAAAATGAGGAAAACAACTAGCAATCTATCAGGCCTTATAAAACTCACATGATGGCATTATCATGTATTCAATGAAACAAATAATATCCAGATAACTCATTTAACAAAGTACAGTAATTAATACATTCATGTAAAAGGATACAGTCCGCTCTCAGGAGCAGGTTCCATAGCAGCTTGTCCGGAATTCGTTGACGCTCCGTCAACCATGAAATTATAATGTCTGTAGATCACCACTTATCTTCAATCCCGTTCCTCCAATCATCCCCTTGTACCGAGCCTGAATTCCAAAGATAATAGTAGAGGTAATACTCGAGTATACCGACAAATAGTGGGATAAACAATAAACGATCCCCATGGTTCGTCAATCTCCTCGACCAAACCCTTGTTAGCTCGATTCGATCAACTAGCCGATGGGGTCGAGATCCCAAGCACTCAGTATAACCGATGAGATAACATTTCCAACTCACTTTCAAGTCATGTACATGTATATCGGTTCACTTGTAAATAGGATAACAAGAGCTCAAACAAAGTTAGGTCAGGTGTGATAAAGTACACACTCACTTTTTCAGTTGCAGTTCAAGATATATAATAGTATCAATCAACTAGGCACATTGAGCATCATTCAAGCAAAGTTAGGTCGAGTGAGATAAAGTGCACACTCGCCTATTACAATAACAAGTCAAGATATCTAGCAATTTTACATAACAAGTCACATTTCGATCAACAAGTCACATGGTCCTAACAAACAATTGGAATACTCATCAATTAATCCCAATCTTTCCACTTCAAATCCCGATTCTTTCTCTTGGTCATTTTCGAGTCTTGTGGTCATATCATACATCAAGAGTCTAGCCACTTAAAGCCAATATAAATGAGTAAGTTTCACTTAGCAAACACAGCAATTTGCCGGTTTAACACTAATATAACTTCCAAAAGTGCAAAGTTTTCTTAGGCAAATCAAAGGGCAAAACCATGTGTTGGCTAAAACAATGTTTCATATGGAGCATAAAGACATCGATTATAGTCAAGACGCTTGGAGAAAATGGGACAAGATTCTCAAGGTACAAAGCTTGAAATTTCAAGCAAGAAAACATTTTGGAGAAAACTCATTTTCCCTCTTGTCCTTTTTTGTTTCGGCTCGAACCAAGATACAAGTAAAGATCAAAGTCTTGGCAAGTATCTTGAGCAAAAGTATGTCCAAATTATTATACAAATTCTAGCAATAAAGCTGTAAAATGGAAAATGTCCATTAGCAAAATGTCCAAATTATCCCTCGCCTTCTCGGTTAGCCTGAGCAAAATGTCCAGCGAACATATCTCTTTCTGATGCAAAATGGAAAATTAGCAACACCCTCATGTACCAGTCGACTCAAAACAGATTTTGAAACTTTAAGGTACCTTAATTCAAGTCCTTGATTGAAGTGAAGCAACTTTGAGAGCAAGCTCAAATCCATGAAGTTTCAAAGTTGTTGAATTAGTAATTGTTAAGCAAGGGTTTTATTGTCATTTTTTCCTTGTTAAATGGAGTCATTTCTTGTAGCTAAAATTTTCTCTAGTTGTTCTTTAATTGAGCCGAATTTTACTTAAGTAAGTTTGAGTCATTAAGTAGTTGATTAAGAAAGGTAATTTGGCTAGAACTTATCCAATTGATAGCCGAACTTCTAGTCATTAGTTAAGGGTTAATTTAGTCCAAATTACATTAGGTTTTGGAGTCCATATAAGGCAATAAATAGCCCAAGTCTTACTCATTTTGGAGAGTTAGATTTTACATCAAAATTGTGAATTTTATTCACTTCTCTTGTCCAAGAGAGCTTTTCTTGAATACTTGAGAATTTCCTTAAGTTATTCAATTTGAACTTATCAATCAAGTACATACCTTGGTTGTGGCGTTCTTTTACCAACAACATTAGTTCACTAAATCATTCGATTGTGGGTTGAGATTTAGTTCAAGATTCATAATGTTAAGGTTTAGACGGGTTAAGTGTTATTCCACATTCCAACTTGATTTTTTCGTCTAGGTCCAGGGTTTGATGGGGTACGAGTCCATACCTTCGGGCAGGTTCGTATTAGCTTGATAATCAGAGCTAGATTGATGATATCAATTATATTTTGTTCGTGTCTTCGTAAGTGTTCATTATTTCAATTCTCTTCGTGTTTAATCCTTATAGAATTCTAGGGTTTCTTATTCTTCGTTGTTGTTCGTGTGATTTATTTGTTGTCCAAACTTTCATTCTTGTTTGCATTGTGTTTCTTGTCTTGTTGGAGTCTTGTTGTCTTGTTTCTTGAGTGTTGAAGTCGCTTAGAGTCAGAAAAAAAATTAGTACTGTTCACTCTACTATTCATCGCTACTGTTCACCATTACTGTTCATCCCCAAAAAAAATCTTGGTCAGTAGTTGCTCTTGCTGAATCCATAATTGATTTCTTGAAGTTAATTCATGGTTACCTTTTTTTTGTGTCAAACCATGGCTGATCAATCTTGTTCTTGAAAGTGCTTGAAGTTCTTGAAATTTCGTGATAACTTTCTTGAATTTCTGGAATTTCTTGGATAAATCTTGGAGTTCTTAGGTTGAAAACTAGGGTTGCTTGAAAATCTTGAAACCAAGTTTTCAATTCTTGGACTTGTGACAAACCCTAATCCGTTCTTGAACAAAAGAAGATGCGGCTGTTCCTTGTGCAAAAACCAACCATTTCTTGCTCTTTGAAAATTTGGTCCGAATTGAAAGAAAGAAAAGGAACAAATCTGGTTGTGTGAAAAAAAAGAAAACGCAAGAAAAGAAAGAAACCAGATTCAGATCAACCAAGCAAAGAAAGCAACCTGATTTGGGAATTCAAGTTGACTTGGGAATCCTAGTCACACTCAGATTACCAAATTCAGATTAGTTGCCTTGCACATGTGAAATTACTAGAAAATTAGCTGCTGATCTTCCAAAAACAAACCCAAGAAACCTTGTTTAAACTTCCAAAAATTCAGCCACAATCACAATTCGGGTAGAGTAATTTCTAGGATTTCAAAATTTCTGCCAATTGTTTGTTGTTCCAGCTATGGTTATCAATCTGTCCAGCCATTATATTTGAGTCTTTTTCAGCCTATAACTCATGACTAAGAGGTCCCAAAATGAGTCCCAATCAGTCTTGGGTTCCAACTAGTCTTAGTTTCCTACTTTGAATTGCTAGTTAAAGTCCAAAGTTTTCCAAAATTTGAGTTAGTTTTATGATGACAGAACCTGGTATTTTTCCAGCATATTTAGTAGTTATTTTGAGTCATTATCTCAGTCCGTTTCATTCTAAATCTCAACCCTTTAATTCACCACCGTCTAGTGTGAAATTTGGTTAAAGTTTGGTTGATACTCATTGAGAAATTCTAACTTCTTCAAGAGAGGAAATCAAGTGACTTGAGAAGTGATTGATGAAATCATTAGAGTGTTTAAAACACTTAAGTGAGTGAAACACATAAGGGAGTGGTGAGGTAAAATTTCTTGTTTTATACTAACCATTCTTACAGGTTCAACATGGCTAATCAAAATGAACTTACCATTGAACTTACCATTGCCCAACTTGCACTTAAAATGGCTGCTATGTGGGCCGAAGTACAAAGGAGGTTCCACCTCATGTTCGAATCCATACATGAGCGGATTGATCACTTGGATTCATCAAAGAGCCCCTCTAAGAAAACTAGAGGAAAAACGCCCTTGCATGAGTTCAATGACTCCAACTCGGAAAGGGAGTTCGAAGAAGTGGAATAAAGGGAATGCCACCCTTGATCGAGGAAAATTCCTACATTTGACAAAGTTGATTTGGTAGCTCAGCATGCCTTGGCTACACAAATGAGTGTAGATGAGTTTCAACGTGAAAACATCTTCTACACCTGTTGCCATATTAAGGACAAAGTTTGTAGCATGGTGATTGATCTAGGGAGTTGCACCAATGTTGCAAGTGCTATTATGGTGGAGAAGCTGAAGTTGCCAACAACTAACCATCCTCATCCTTACAAATTGCAATGGCTCAACAATAATGGAGAAGTACATGTACTTAAACAAGTACTAGTTTCTTTTCGCATTGGACAATATGTGGATGATGTTTTATGTGATATTGTGCCTATGCAAGCTACCCATATCATTCTAGGTCATCCTTGGCAATTTGATAAGAAAGTTAGTTGGGATGGTTTCACCAACAAGTATTCATTCTCTCATTGTAATAAAAAGATTGTACTTGTACCTCTTACACACCAACAAGTGCAAGAGGATCAAACTAGCCTTCAAAGGGAGTTTGAATTAGAACTTGAGAGGAAGAAAATACAAGAGAGTGAGGACAAAATTCGAGAGAAAAGGAAGGGAGAACATGGTGAGATGAGCCGAGGCAAAAATGAGAGGAAAAAGGCTGAAATAAGCTCGGCTATTGAGGTAAAAAAAGAGAGAAAATAATTGTTAATCACAAAAGCCAAAGTTGTGAGGAAAGCCTTGTTTTCTACTAACCATCCTTACTTTGTTTTGCCTAGCGTGTTTGTTAAATTCCCACAGGTTTATGAAGCCAATAAAGTGCTGTATTATGAGATAATTCCTAAGCTATTTATCTTGCATAACATTGATAAAGTTGTAGATAATTTAATTGCTGTGAATGAGGTAAATTTCTTTCCAAGTCTCTTTGTTATCATGGTACAACTAATGAGCATGAGCTGTCTATGAAGGTATGCATTCTTTCTAGTATGGTTATGAGTAGTTATACACCTTATCTTGAAGAATTGGATGCAATTTTCTTGAGCATAGTTGAGTTTCTTAAATTGTTCATGCATGCTAGACCTTTAGAGTTAATTGGCATTATTTTTAAGATTGTTCATGCATGTCATGTGGTTTATCGTATTGGATTTATGGATTTTGATAAAAACTGTACATTCACTCTATGACCATCATTCTAGAGTTAATTTGAGTACATTAATGAATTGCAACTGTCTTAGTCTAGTTTGGGTTATTCTATGTTGTTTCTTTCATTTAAGTCATGTAATCATTATATGTGTGTTAGTATTTGCATTTGTGGTATTTTTACAGTTTTTGAGTTAATAGGTATTGTGTTTCAAGAATTTGATTTGCCTATGAGTCTCTGTCCTAGTTTCATTACAGTTCATGTGTTTCGTATGCATTTAAAGTTCTTGTCATGGGAGTTTGCATCTATTTCACCAAGTGATCCCAATGTGTGTTTAGGACATGTTATAGGTTTTAGCATGATGCATGGAGTTCACATATTTCCATCGTGCTATCAACTTGGTGAAAGTGTTGATTATATTTACTTCATTGGTACTCATTTTTCATTCTTTGTATTTGATCACGGAGTCAATGACTTGAGCTATTGGTACAATAATTGTGAGTTGAAGCGTGCACATTGGTTCGTGTTCCGTTTGAGTAGAAGGCATGCTTCTTGGTGCACATTCATCCATTTATTCCTTGAAATTCTCCATCGCAAACAATCGTTCGATTTGGGGACAAATCACCTTTCAAGAGGAGGGGAATGATGCGAAATGGAAAATTAGCAACATCCTTCATGTACCAATCGATGTTCAAAACAGATTTTGAAGCTTTAAGGTGCTCTAATTCAAATCCTTGATTCAAGTGAATCAACTTTGAGAGCAAGCTCGGATCCATGAAGTTTCAAAGTTGTTGAAATAGTAATTGTTAATCAAGGGTTTTATTGTCATTTTTCCTTTGTTAAATGGAGTCGTTTCTTGTAGTTTAATTTCTGCCAGGTTGTTCTTTAATTGAGTGAAATTTTACTTAAGTAAATTTGAGTCATTAAGTAGTTGATTAAGATAGGTAATTCGGCTAGAAATTGTCCAATTGATAGCCAAAATTCTGGTCATTAGTTAAGGGTTAATTTAGTCCAAATTACATTAGGTTTTGGAGTCCATATAAGGCTATAAATAGCCCAAGTCTTACTCATTTTGGAGAGTTAGATTTTACATCAAAATTGTGAATTTTATTCACTTCTCTTGTCCAAGAGAGCTATTCTTAAATATTTGAGTTTCCTTAAATTATTCAATTTGAACTTATCAATCAAGTACACACCTTAGTTGTGGCGTTCTTCTACCAACAACATTGGTTCACTAAATCATTCGATTGTGGGTTGAGATTTAGTTCAAGGTTCATAATCTTAAGGTTTAGATGGGTCAAGTGTTATTCCGCACTCCAACTTGATTTCTTCATCTAGATCCAGGGTTTGGTGGGATACGAGTTCATACCTTTGGATGGGTTCGTATCATTTTCTTTCAAATCAAGTGGAGAACCATGTATATGTTAAGATCAACCAAGTAAGTGATGTAGGGAGCAAACTATCTCAGGTATAACCAAGGATTATGAAGAAAACTAGAGACCCAAGTCATTCCTTCTCGCGGTTCAAAGCAGGAAGTTTTCCTATAAGAAAATAGCTTGGAAATGAGTGTCTGCTAAAACTCTTTGTTTTCAATCAAATTAAACATCATTCAAGTTGAACCTATATGTAAGATCAAGGTTCTATCCATCTTATCAAGTGCCTTGAGCAAAGGTATGGCAAAATCACCATAAAAATTACTAATATTTCCACATAGAAGCATATATCAAACTCACCATAACATTTTCCCATCAAAGCGACTAAGGTTTTCATAGAACGTACCTAATCCTTCTTCTTTATCATATAAAGAGGCATATAGCATGATTCTTAACAAAGAAATTCACCAAAATCCACATATAAAGCTTGTAAACTAATGATCGAATCAAACACATAAAGCTGAAAATTTTCCAGCAACAAACTATCAAGAAA